>NC_090916.1:15545-205545 GCF_040956055.1 Brachionichthys hirsutus | reverse complement strand
GTTGATCCGGGGAGAGTCGTGATGACTATCTCCGTTTCTGCCCCCCTCAAAGGTGAATTTTTGGGGCCGTTGTGACATTGCAATGGCAAATTAAGAACAGGGTTCAGAGCAGACAGTCTCTCTCTCTCTCTCTCTCTCTCTCGCTCTCTCTCGGCTAAACATAAACATCAAGTAAGTGTGTAAAGAAAGCTGATATGGGAAACCCCGTGTACCCCCGTTTTTGGAGAAATCTCTAAGATCTGCAATCCGGATCAGATCCAGATGAACTTCGGTGGTGGGATAGAGACACCCACTCTATACGATTGTGTCGCATTCCTTAAACATCGATCAATAATAAATTGAGATATTGAGGAAGACATTTCCATTGAAGCTCCATTGACTGCAACGTTAACGTGCATTTCAAACTGATCCAGAATCCAGGATCTCTTCTGGATCATCACCAAAATGTGATCAAATGTTCCTGGTAGTATTCCCAACATTTCCTGGAACGTTCATCCAAATCCGTCCTGAGCGTTTTGAGTTATCGTACTAATGGACAGACGGACGGATAAACAACCTCGGCCCCCCCTCAGCGGGGTCGCTAGTGGTGTAGCGGTACACAAAAATGTAAATAGATACAAAAGGTAAATAGATGCATCATGCATAGAGTATCTATTAATCTATTTACATTTATACCGTTAAAACGGCAAACTCCACTAGGGGGCGTACAGTTCAGAAATATTTGTGCAGTTGCACGTTTTCAATAAAGTTAGTTTAAAACGCTGCAACGTCATCACCAGCTCCACACTGTTCTGATTGGTTAAATCTAGGAACGTTGACTGTGATTTGTTGGGGTAATGTTCGCGTCAGCCAATCACAGACGGAGTACTTCAGGTCACCGGTTTAGGGCTCCGCCCCTCTTTATTGCACGAGCCGTCAACAATGGCTGTTTCAAGGTTGACGCCTGCGGCGCTTTCTCTGAAACAGGCAAGTGCTCGTGAGTTCGTGAAGAAACTGCGGACTGGCGGGCGGACGCGGCTTCTGTCGCGCTATTAGCTTGTGATGCTAGGTCTGTATGACGTCAAACCATAGCTCGATTACACTTCATTGCTACTAGCTTGTGATGCTAGGTCTGTATGACGTCAAGCCATAGCTCAATTACCCTTCACTGCTATTAGCTTGTGATGCTAGGTCTGTATGACGTCAAACCATAGCTCGATTACACTTCATTGCTACTAGCTTGTGATGCTAGGTCTGTATGACGTCAAGCCATAGCTCAATTACCCTTCACTGCTACTAGCTTGTGATGCTAGGTCTGTATGACGTCAAACCATAACTCGATTACCCTTCACTGCTACTAGCTTGTGATGCTAGGTCTGTATGACGTCAAACCATAACTCGATTACCCTTCACTGCTACTAGCTTGTGATGCTAGGTCTGTATGACGTCAAACCATAACTCGATTACCCTTCACTGCTACTAGCTTGTGATGCTAGGTCTGTATGACGTCAAACCATAACTCGATTACCCTTCACTGCTACTAGCTTGTGATGCTAGGTCTGTATGACGTCAAGCCATAACTCAGTTACCCTTCATTGCTATTAGCTTGTGATGCTAGGTCTGTATGACGTCAAACCATAGCTCGATTACCCTTCACTGCTACTAGCTTGTGATGCTAGGTCTGTATGACGTCAAGCCATAACTCAGTTACCCTTCATTGCTATTAGCTTGTGATGCTAGGTCTGTATGACGTCAAACCATAGCTCGATTACCCTTCACTGCTACTAGCTTGTGATGCTAGGTCTGTATGACGTCAAGCCATAGCTCGATTACCCTTCATTGCTACTAGCTTGTGATGCTAGGTCTGTATGACGTCAAGCCATAGCTCGATTACCCTTCATTGCTACTAGCTTGAATGCATTCCTGTATTGCGCGTACAGCAACTTCCTGACGTCAGGATTGTGCACCATGCTGTCAACACCTGGGGAGACGGGGCGTGTCCCCGGAGTGTCCCCAGAGTGTCCCATTCTCGGTTTGAGAGCACAGCAACGAGAACGTGTTGTTGTTGTTTATGTGGCTGTGCTTACAGGACAATAAAATGCTAACGTCATCATTAATAATGAATTAATAACTGAAGTTAATAATGAATGCGTAATACATTCTGTTCATTTATAATTCTGACGGCGTTGTTGCTGATTCATTCTGATGATTTGCAGGTTACAGTCTAACAACACGATGGACACGTAAAACATTCATTTATGTTCTTGAAGACGAGGCCGTCAAATTAATAATAGAATAATAACGAGTCACAATAAGGAAATACTCCCAAGTGAATTTCTGTTACGCCTATTTCTGTTGCCCATGTTTTGCCTTTGCAGCTGTTTTCAGACAGCAACATCTGTGCAGGTGTGGCTGGTCCCAGCTGGACACACATTTCACCTGATGGCTAGACAGAACGGACAATGCGTGATTTTATTTTTAGAAATCTCAAAATGTGTTAGTTTTTTAATCTTTTCGTTGTTAAATTAAGTAACTAAATAGTATAGTAATAGGTAGTAACTAAACATGCGAGTAAGTATTATTTCGTCAATCACTCAATTAGAATAAAGGGTTTGTAAAGTAATCGATTACTTTGGCCCCTCTCTAAACCGTGAGTTCTGTGTCAGTTTTTGCAGAGACGGAAGGTTTTGGGGATTTACAGGAACATGCTGCGGACGATACGGCAGGTACCAGAGGAGGGGGACAGGAAATACCTCAGAGACTGGGCCAGGGAGGAGTTCAAGAGGAACAGGAACGCCACAGACCAGGTACCAGCTACACGGCCACGGAGCTGGTCCCGGGTCAATGAAACTAGCGACTAGCCGTCAGTGAAGACGGTCTGTGATTGGAAGCTGGAACCAGCTCCAGTAAACCAGCTTGTTTTGTGTTTTTAAACGCATTCTTTGTATATTCGTCCCCCCGCTGTGGCTCCTGTCTCTGTCCTCCCAGGATGCCGTCCGCATGATGCTCACGCAGGCTAGCAACCACCTGGAGGAGCTGAGGAAGGCTCTGGCTCTGGCTGGGAGTTGACCTCCGTGGACGCGGGGGGGGGGGCAGCATTCTACGACCCCTGTGCTGCAGCAAGACAGACGGCAACGAGGCTCTTTGTTCTCCGGGCAGGAACCGAGCTGCGAGGAACGTTCTGCAGAGCATGACGTGTACATATTAAAATCACCGCTGTGGATGCCTGGGGGGGTCCAGAGTGTATTATTATTGATGTCTCTGGGGGGTCCAGAGTGTATTATTATTGATGTCTCTGGGGGGTCCAGAGTGCATTATTATTGATGTCTCTGGGGGGTCCAGAGTGTATTATTATTGATGTCTCTGGGGGGTCCAGAGTGTATTATTATTGATGTCTCTGGGGGGTCCAGAGTGTATTATTATTGATGTCTCTGGGGGGTCCAGAGTGTATTATTATTGATGTCTCTGGGGGGTCCAGAGTGTATTATTATTGTCTCTGGGGGGTCCAGAGTGTATTATTATTGATGTCTCTGGGGGGTCCAGGGTGTATTATTATTGATGTCTCTGGGGGGTCCAGAGTGCATTATTATTGATGTCTCTGGGGGGTCCAGAGTGTATTATTATTGATGTCTCTGGGGGGGTCCAGAGTGTATTATTATTGATGTCTCTGGGGGGTCCAGAGTGTATTATTATTGATGTCTCTGGGGGGTCCAGAGTGTATTATTATTGATGTCTCTGGGGGGTCCAGAGTGTATTATTATTGATGTCTCTGGGGGGTCCAGGGTGTATTATTATTGATGTCTCTGGGGGGTCCAGAGTGTATTATTATTGATGTCTCTGGGGGGTCCAGGGTGTATTATTATTGATGTCCCCAAAGTGCTTGCTCTTGTGGGTCTAGTTGGGTTCTGTTTCCCTGCTACTCCTGTAACGTGCCCTCAGATGACTTCCTGTTCTGATCTGGCGCTGTAGAAATAAAAATGAATTGAACAAATATTTCTGAGATGTTTTGGGCTCTTCAGTCTTATTTAGATTTAATAACAGGAAGTTCTTGGTCATCCAGGAGTTAATGTTAACGCAAATGAAGCAATGTTTTTAGTTTTTGTTGTCGGGTTGCAGACATTAGAGAAAGCGTGGACAGATTAGCTGTAACGGTGAATCTGAAAACCTAACCAGTTAAAATAGGACACGAACAGATCAATGAGAACATGAAAGCCAACGAGAATTCTGTTAAATAAAATTGTAAAAAATAATTAGTAAGGATTCTAAAATAAAAATATAGAAAAAGCTTTTCAAATGCCTTCATTTCAATGACAAGTGAAGTAATATCAACCCAACTATATTAAGTATTGTTATAAACACTGAAAAGGTCTAAAAGGGTTCTATGGACATACTTCAGTGTCCCTACCAATCAGCCAATCACAAAACACTTCAATATGTTAAACAAACTATCAGAGGGTGGCGTGGTTGTGCAGCTTCCAGAAGGTTCCAGGTTCGACTCCTTCCATTGCAGCGTTTTCGTGTTCTCCCCGGCAGCCGAATCTGCTGAAACTGGCGACCCCGGTGACCTAACCTGCTGAAACTGACGACCCCGGTGACCTAACCTGCTGAAACTGGCGACCCCGGTGACCTGACCTGCTGAAACTGGCGACCCCGGTGACCTAACCTGCTGAAACTGGCGACCCCGGTGACCTGACCTGCTGAAACTGACGACCCCGGTGGCCTAACCTGCTGAAACTGACGACCCCGGTGACCTAACCTGCTGAAACTGGCGACCCCGGTGACCTGACCTGCTGAAACTGACGACCCCGGTGGCCTGACCTGCTGAAACTGGCGACCCCGGTGACCTAACCTGCTGAAACTGGCGACCCCGGTGACCCAACCTGCTGAAACTGGCGACCCCGGTGACCTAACCTGCTGAAACTGGCGACCCCGGTGACCTAACCTGCTGAAACTGGCGACCCCGGTGACCTAACCTGCTGAAACTGGCGACCCCGGTGACCTAACCTGCTGAAACTGGCGACCCCGGTGACCTGACCTGCTGAAACTGGCGACCCCGGTGACCTGACCTGCTGAAACTGGCGACCCCGGTGACCTGACCTGCTGAAACTGGCGACCCCGGTGACCTGACCTGCTGAAACTGGCGACCCCGGTGACCTGACCTGCTGAAACTGGCGACCCCTACGAGGCTGCGATGCTATCTATGACTGATGCTAATCAGACTTTCACTCTACTCACAAAGACTTTCAGTATATTGGACGAACATTGTGCAGGTATGGATTGTGTGTGTGTGTGTGGGGGCATTAAAGGGGGGGCAATTTAAAGCTGCCTCATCACTGCAGAGAAATCCCTCCAGTCAGGCCGAGCCGCAGGGGTCCGAGTCTGGGCTGTTAGGACTCGTCGTGCCGGTTGGTCCTCAGCAGGCGCAGCTCGTCCTCCAGGTCCGTGATTCGCTCCACCAGCGCTGCTCTCTCGGCCCGAGCCCTCTGATTGGCTTGCCAGCGCGCCTCCTGCGCCTTCCTCTCGTACCAGCGCTCCATCTGCGTTGACACCGCTTCAAAGAAGTGCTGGGTCACCTCCCGAGCGTGCGCCTCGCCCCCCTCCGGAGCAGAGGACCGTTCCCCAAAGACCTCCAGGGTCCGGACCCCTGTGGCCTCTCTGGACCGGGTCCTGCCCCGCAGATGTCTCCTACGGTGCTTCCCTCTGTGCGGCCCCCTGGCAGGATCTCTGAGCCCGTCCTCGGTCCGGCTGCTGCAGCGCCCCCTTGGGGCTGGAGGCAGGCTGGTGGACCTGTGATTCCTGACTGCACTTCCTGCACGCGTCGCCATGTCGGCATCCTGCGGGGCTTGGGTTTTCCTCTGGGTGTCGGTGCACATCACGGGCCGCTCTTTTGGTCGAACCACCTGTCCCGATGAGAGGGGGCTTTTGACACCGACCCCCTTGTCGACATCTGTTACATGTTCAAAAGAAATTCAGAAATGTTCCTCACTCGTTGCAACGTGACGCAGACCTGCTGGGGGGGGGGGGGGGTCTGTCGAGGCCTTACCAGGAGAGCTCTCCACATTGGCTGAGCGCCCCTCTGAGTCCAGGCCTCCCCGGTCACCAGGACGCACCGTGACCCCTGCTCCATCAGCGTGCTCCAGGCCCTCGGGCACCGAGGAGGAGCGCTGCAGCCGGGGGCCGCTGGGCTCGGCTGTGAGGCGAAGCTCCATGTGTTGCAGCTTTGAGAGACACCAGCTCTTCAGCTCGCTGACCAGGGACGCCTGCGTGAAGAGCAGACGCAACAGTCCTGATGCAGAGGAGCAGAGGCTGCTCGGGACGCGCTGGTCCTGCCCGTAGGACTCCTGGATCGCTTCCTGCTTCAACAGCGCAGGACGAACGCTGACATTCAGGTATGGTGTCATTTGGGACGAGTATATCATGTACGAGTATATCACGTACGAGTATATCATGTACGAGTATATCACGTACGAGTATATCATGTACGAGTATATCATGTACGAGTATATCACGTACGAGTATATCACGTACGAGTATATCATGTACGAGTATATCATGTACGAGTATATCATGTACGAGTATATCATGTACGAGTATATCATGTACGAGTATATCATGTACGAGTATATCACGTACGAGTATATCACGTACGAGTATATCATGTACGAGTATATCATGTACGAGTATATCATGTACGAGTATATCATGTACGAGTATATCATGTACGAGTATATCATGTACGAGTATATCATGTACGAGTATATCATGTACGAGTATATCATGTACGAGTATATCATGTACGAGTATATCACGTACGAGTATATCATGTACGAGTATATCATGTACGAGTATATCATGTACGACTGGAGAGAAGTGGCTGCTGCTGAACTAACTCATTGTCATCCTGATTTCCAGGCGCTGTGGGTCTGGAGCTCTGCTGGTCTTTGCATTCAGTATCTGGGAGCGCTTAGATCTATAGATCTATAGATCTATAGATTCTAGGTGGGGGGGGATCTATAGATCTAAGCGCTCCCAGAAACGACGGGCTGAGAAGCCCCGATAGAACGAGACTCAGCTCTGACTTGTATCTACCAGGATATTCATGTTAAAGAGAATGAAGGTTCGAGGGTCCGAGGTGGGTCACGTGCTCCGGATACCTAAATACTCACACGAGTACGCAGTACATCTGGTGAAAGTGAGCTGAAGCTCCATGCTGACAGTCACAGATCAAAGGCCAGAGTTTTTCAAAGCACAGATAACAATACATAACTGCATATTACTATTAAATATTTTCACTCTGCCTCTGAGTCTTTTCGGGGCGTGGCTGAGCAGGTGTGTGTGTTAGCGTTCTTTACCTTGCACCTGCAGCGTTTTACACTCAACAGAACCAACAGAACGAGAGTTCAGCCTCCCGTCTCCAGGCCAGCCGTGCTCGTTGCTACGGTTACCTGTCTCCGCTCCGTCTCCAGGCTCTCCTGTTGCGCCCGTTGCTTGCTCCTCTGAAGACACTCGCTCCTCTCTGCTGACACTCTCTCCACAGTCATCTTATCAAGGGCTTGGATCTGATGGTGGAAGTACACAGAGTATATCAGAAGCTACTTCAACTCCAGGCTACAGAACGCACTCGTGTATTTCTTGTTTCAGCATGACGCAAAGGTTCTCTCTGATGGGTTTGGACTCCGTAGAAAGCTCAGCTCAGCCCCATCTAATCCTGTTGGGGTGCACGGGAGCCGTATCCGGGTTACGGAGAGACCGGACCTGAATGGCAGGCTAAAATATGAATCTGCTGAAAGTGAGTCATTATTATGAGCAGTACTTAAAATAGTCAAGTACTAGTATGACAAATAAAAACTCTCTCAACTGAGTGAGCTTTTGATGAGCTGATAGTAACCTGACCCGGGCCGATCAGGCGACCTCTTCCTACCTGGTGCTGGTTCTTGCGGTCCAGCTGGCCCATCTTGCTGTTCAGCAGGTCCTGGACGGTGTGGATCTCAGTCCTCATCTCCTCCTTTGTGGCCTGCAGCTGATTCTCCAGTTTGCTGATGAGCGGGTCGCAGCGGCAGCCGCTCAGAGGAGCCTGCACGCCGAGGCAAGGAAGGTTGGAGAACGCACTGGATTCTGCACCCCCACAGAGCACGCTGGCCTCGGCGCTGGAACCTCGAGCTCCGCCCCCCCCCCCCGGGCCTCACCTGCATGACCTTGCCGTCCTGGTTGCGGTACAGCGTGTACAGCTGGTAGGCTTTGTAGCTGTGTGGAGGGACGGCAGCACGAAGCCTCTCCTTCCTCCTGTGGAAGTCGTCGCCGTGCCGGCTCACTCGGTGGCGGAGGGGGTCGGACAAAGCGGGCTGGAACGGCAGCAGCGATGGTTTCAGCGCAGAGACAGAGGAAGCTAGAGGAGACCCCCCCCCCCCCCCCTGCAGGCCTACGTTTTCTTTCTGCTTCCTGCTTCTTCTGGGCCCGCTGCTTGGCCCGATGGCCTCGGCGTGTTTGCAGGCGGCTCGCTCGCTGCTCTGGGAGTCCTCTGCAGCAGATGCACTGTCCTGCACGGAGGACACATGGAGGACACACGGAGGACACACGGAGGACACACGGAGGACACACGGAGGACACAGGGAGGACACAGGGAGGACACACACATGGACAGTGTCCAGCAGAGACAGCGGCGAGCTCAGAGCGTCCTGCAGCTGGACAAACACAGAGACGTGGACGGCCGTCTTTCTACCTTACAGGGCAGCACCTCGTCTCTGGGCACGGACTGAGCCCGGCCTTCAGCCTTCATCGTGTCCCTCCTCTTCCTCACCCTCCTGCCACGCACAAAGCTCTGAACCTGAACAGGAAACAAAGCGTAACTTGGCAGCAGGTTCTGGATCTTTCTCCACAATCCTGAAGATAGGGGGCGTGTTCAGGAGTGAGCTACTAGCTGTCCACCGCTGCACCCCCGAACACGCCGGGTCATAGGTCATGCTGCAGGTTCTGGCTTCACCTGGGGGGCCTTGGTCAGCAGAAGAGCCACGGCTGGGTTGTCGTGTTCTCTGGCCTGGTCCAAAGCCGTTTGACCAGTCTGCAATACGCACACGCACACGCACACGCACACACACGCACGCACACGCACACGCACACGCACACACACGCACACACACACACGCACACGCACACGCACACACACTATATATATGGCTATAATAATAATGCGAGTATGACAGAACTAAATGGTCGTTAGAACTCAGTCTTCGGGGTGGACAGTCGACAGAACTTTTGAAAGATGATAATGGATGACCTACATCCTCAAACAGAGACTGAGATGATCTGAGATTAGCTGAGATTAGCTGAGATTAGCTGAGATGATCTGAGATTAGCTGAGAAGCACACTGAGAAGCCAAGGCAGAAATTAATTTCCTGGATCGACACCGCGATACGGATCGACCTGAGAATGCCGTCGCCTGTTCTTTGTTCTGTTCCTCTGACCCTGCAGGACCGGGCCTGACGCAGCCCATTTTTTACTGGACCCATATTTCTCATCTCATTTTGTGGGAACTCTAATTATCATGTGGTCGAATTCTAGACAGCAGAGCGGCCGTTTTAATAAAGGATGGGTTTGCTGCTAAAACAATTTTAATGCGTGTCGACGTGAAGATGAAGACGTCATCGTCCTCCGAGTAGAAGACGGACGGACGGACGGACGGACAGACGGAAGCCACTCACATTGTTGCACGTGTGGCTGTCTGCTCCCGCCTCCAGCAGCAGGCGGACCGTCTTCTTATGATTCAGAGCAGATGAAACATGAAGAGGAGTGTCCCCCGCCTGGGAAACGGACAGGGAGAGGGAGGAGCAGAGCCTTTACGTGTCGTTGAGCGGGACTCGCGTACAGCCACGTGCACAACCCGTCACAGACGGGCGGGGCAGCAGTTCCTCACCAGGTTCTTCCCCGACACGGAGCAGAACGCTCGCAGCAGGATGCGGATCACGGCCACGTGGTTGTAGCGCGCCGCCACGTGCAGACACGTGTCCCCCGCCTGGGAGAGCATGGAGAGAGTTCACGTCGGGAGGAATTCATTTTCAGAACAAGCCACCCGAACGTGCCACAGCGGAAACCGTCTTTGAAGCGTCATTGTAGGCGAGCCACTCCTGGGCGGGCTGAGGATGTGGGCGGGGCTTAATAATGCTGAAACGGTGGCTGCTGGAGACCTACGTGGTTCACGCTGTCGGGCCTGGACCCTCCCAGGAGCAGGAGCTTGGAGCTTTGAGCATGGCCGTTCTGGCATGCGAGGTGGAGAGCTGTGTTTCCAGCCTGGAACCACAAGAGGAGACGTCACCCTCTCAGAGCACGTTCTCATGTCTCATGTCTCATTACGAGATGAAGACATCCTTCAACGCCGTCTGGCCTCTTTCAGAATCTTCCATGAATTGTTCGGAGTAGCTTTGTAGAGTTAAATAAAGCATTCTGGGGATTGTTTATGGTAAACACGTGTTGGTTGAATTGTCCCACCTTGTTTTTAGTGTGAACATTGGCTCCGGCCTTCACCAGCACTTTAACAGACTGACTGAAGCCGTGCCAGGACGCCTCATGCAGAGCCGTGGTGCCGCCCTGCAGGACAATTGTGTTATTACCAGAAATAGGGTGACCTATACATCACACATAAAACAAGCATACAACAAGTATACACCAAGTATACAACAAGTATACAACATGCATACAAGTATACAACACGCATACAACAAGTATACAACAAGCATACAACAAGCATACAACAAGTATACAACAAGTATACAACAAGCATACAAGTATACAACAAGCATACAACAAGTATACAACAAGCATACAAGTATACAACAAGCATACAGCAAGTATACAACAAGTATACAACAAGCATACAACAAGTATACAACAAGCATACAACAAGTATACAACAAGTATACACCAAGTATACAACAAGTATACAACAAGCATACAACAAGTATACAACAAGCATACAACAAGCATACAACAAGCATACAACTATACAACAAGCATACAACAAGCATACAACAAGTATACAACAAGCATACAACAAGTATACAACAAGCATACAAGTATACAACAAGCATACAGCAAGTATACAACAAGTATACAACAAGCATACAACAAGTATACAACAAGTATACAACAAGCATACAACAAGCATACAACAAGCATACAACAAGCATACAACAAGCATACAACTATACAACAAGTATACAACAAGCATACAACAAGCATACAACAAGTATACAACAAGCATACAACAAGCATACAACAAGCATACAACAAGCATACAACTATACAACAAGTATACAACAAGCATACAACAAGCATACAACAAGTATACAACAAGCATACAACAAGCATACAACAAGCATACAACAAGCATACAACAAGCATACAACTATACAACAAGTATACAACAAGCATACAACAAGTATACAACAAGCACACAACAAGTATACAACAAGCATACAACAAGCATACAACAAGCATACAACAAGCATACAACTATACAACAAGCATACAACAAGCATACAACAAGCATACAACAAGTATACAACAAGCATACAAGTATACAACAAGCATACAGCAAGTATACAACAAGTATACAACAAGCATACAACAAGTATACAACAAGCATACAAGTATACAACAAGCATACAGCAAGTATACAACAAGTATACAACAAGCATACAACAAGTATACAACAAGCATACAACAAGTATACAACAAGTATACACCAAGTATACAACAAGTATACAACAAGCATACAACAAGTATACAACAAGCATACAACAAGCATACAACAAGCATACAACTATACAACAAGCATACAACAAGCATACAACAAGTATACAACAAGCATACAACAAGTATACAACAAGCATACAGCAAGTATACAACAAGTATACAACAAGCATACAACAAGTATACAACAAGTATACAACAAGCATACAAGCATACAACAAGCATACAACAAGCATACAACAAGCATACAACAAGCATACAACTATACAACAAGTATACAACAAGCATACAACAAGCATACAACAAGTATACAACAAGCATACAACAAGCATACAACAAGCATACAACAAGCATACAACAAGCATACAACAAGTATACAACAAGCATACAACAAGCATACAACAAGTATACAACAAGCATACAACAAGCATACAACAAGCATACAACAAGCATACAACTATACAACAAGCATACAACAAGCATACAACAAGCATACAACAAGCATACAACAAGTATACAACAAGCATACAAGTATACAACAAGCATACAGCAAGTATACAACAAGTATACAACAAGCATACAACAAGTATACAACAAGCATACAACAAGTATACAACAAGCATACAACAAGCATACAACAAGCATACGACAAGCATACAACAAGCATACAACTATACAACAAGCATACAACAAGTATACAACAAGCACACAACAAGTATACAACAAGCATACAACAAGTATACAACAAGCATACAAGTATACAACAAGCATACAGCAAGTATACAACAAGTATACAACAAGCACACAACAAGTATACAACAAGCATACAACAAGTATACAACAAGCATACAAGTATACAACAAGCATACAGCAAGTATACAAGTATACAACAAGCACACAACAAGTATACAACAAGCATACAACAAGTATACAACAAGCATACAAGTATACAACCAGCATACAGCAAGTATACAACAAGTATACAACAAGCACACAACAAGTATACAACAAGCATACAACAAGTATACAACAAGCATACAAGTATACAACAAGCATACAGCAAGTATACAACAAGTATACAACAAGCACACAACAAGTATACAACAAGCATACAACAAGTATACAACAAGCATACAACAAGCATACAACAAGCATACAAGTATACAACAAGCATACAGCAAGTATACAACAAGTATACAACAAGCACACAACAAGTATACAACAAGCATACAACAAGTATACAACAAGCATACAAGTATACAACAAGCATACAGCAAGTATACAACAAGTATACAACAAGCACACAACAAGTATACAACAAGCATACAACAAGTATACAACAAGCATACAAGTATACAACCAGCATACAGCAAGTATACAACAAGTATACAACAAGCATACAACAAGTATACAACAAGCATACAGCAAGCATACAAGTATACAACAAGCATACAGCAAGTATACAACAAGTATACAACAAGCATACAACAAGCATACAAGTATACAACAAGCATACAGCAAGCATACAACAAGCATACAACTATACAACAAGTATACAACAAGTATACAACAAGTATACAACAAGCATACAACAAGCATCCAACATGCATACAACAAGCATCCAACATGCATACAACAAGCATACAACAAGTATACAACAAGCATACAACAAGCATACAACAAGCATACAACAAGCATACAACTATACAACAAGTATACAACAAGTATACAACAAGTATACAACAAGCATACAACAAGCATCCAACATGCATACAACAAGCATCCAACATGCATACAACAAGCATACAACAAGTATACAGCATGCATACAACATGTATACAACAAGCATACAACAAGTATACAACAAGTATACAACAAGCATACAACAAGCATACAACAAGCATACAACAAGTATACAACAAGTATACAACAAGCATACAACAAGCATCCAACATGCATACAACAAGCATACAACAAGTATACAACAAGCATACAACAAGTATACAGCATGCATACAACATGTATACAACAAGCATACAACAAGTATACAACAAGCATACAAGTATACAACAAGCATACAGCAAGTATACAAGTATACAACAAGCACACAACAAGTATACAACAAGCATACAAGTATACAACCAGCATACAGCAAGTATACAACAAGTATACAACAAGCACACAACAAGTATACAACAAGCATACAACAAGTATACAACAAGCATACAAGTATACAACAAGCATACAGCAAGTATACAACAAGTATACAACAAGCACACAACAAGTATACAACAAGCATACAACAAGTATACAACAAGCATACAACAAGCATACAACAAGCATACAAGTATACAACAAGCATACAGCAAGTATACAACAAGTATACAACAAGCACACAACAAGTATACAACAAGCATACAACAAGTATACAACAAGCATACAAGTATACAACAAGCATACAGCAAGTATACAACAAGTATACAACAAGCACACAACAAGTATACAACAAGCATACAACAAGTATACAACAAGCATACAAGTATACAACCAGCATACAGCAAGTATACAACAAGTATACAACAAGCATACAACAAGTATACAACAAGCATACAGCAAGCATACAAGTATACAACAAGCATACAGCAAGTATACAACAAGTATACAACAAGCATACAACAAGCATACAAGTATACAACAAGCATACAGCAAGCATACAACAAGCATACAACTATACAACAAGTATACAACAAGTATACAACAAGTATACAACAAGCATACAACAAGCATCCAACATGCATACAACAAGCATCCAACATGCATACAACAAGCATACAACAAGTATACACCAAGTATACAACAAGTATACAACAAGCATACAACAAGCATACAACAAGCATACAACAAGCATACAACTATACAACAAGTATACAACAAGTATACAACAAGTATACAACAAGCATACAACAAGCATCCAACATGCATACAACAAGCATCCAACATGCATACAACAAGCATACAACAAGTATACAGCATGCATACAACATGTATACAACAAGCATACAACAAGTATACGACAAGTATACAACAAGCATACAACAAGCATACAACAAGCATACAACAAGTATACAACAAGTATACAACAAGCATACAACAAGCATCCAACATGCATACAACAAGCATACAACAAGTATACAACAAGCATACAACAAGTATACAGCATGCATACAACATGTATACAACAAGCATACAACAAGTATACAACAAGTATACAACAAGCATACAACAAGCATACAACAAGCATACAACAAGTATACAACAAGCATACAACAAGCATACAGCAAGCATACAAGTATACAACAAGCATACAGCAAGTATACAACAAGTATACAACAAGCATACAACAAGCATACAACAAGCATACAACAAGTATACAGCATGCATACAACATGTATACAACAAGCATACAAGCATACAACAAGCATACAACAAGCATACAACAAGTATACAACAAGCATCCAACATGCATACAACAAGTATACAACAAGCATACAACAAGCATACAACAAGTATACAACATGCATACAACAAGTATACAACAAGCATACAACATGCATACAAGTATACAACAAGTATACAACAAGCATACAACAAGCATACAACAAGTATACAACAAGTATACAACAAGTATACCAGTGGCGGGCGGTGCATTTTACACCGAGGCCTTCAGTGAAGTCCTAAACCAGTAGGTACAGCGCGTACAGCTGGTAGGCTTTGTAGCCTCTCCTTCCTACCAGTGGAGGCCTTCAGTGAAGTTGAATAAATACCCCTCATAATACCATCATTTATGACACCACGGCTTTAGAAATAATGTACAAACACACACTTACGCACTACTGGGTGCTGCATCACCTCAATCGTGTACAACACAGGATATTTTTTCCGGAGCATTTAAAAATCAATAAACTGCATCAGCAATTAAAGCTTACCACTATACGTGGTACTATCAGAGTTAGAAATAAAAGGGAATTTAACATTATTTTTCCAAAACGTTTTAAAGTCCATGAAGCTTTAAATTGCAAACTTGCAGTTTAATATAAGAAAGACTGCAATACAACGTGTTGTACTTCCACTACAATCACACAGCTGCACCGGCGCACCACATTATTTACACACATTGCATTTACGGTATATCTTTGATTTTATTTCGTTATCATGTTAAATAAATAAAATGTTGGTACTCACCAAAACGGCTGTCCCGTTTGAAAACAAAATCCATTCTCCTTCCTTAAAGTTCCTAAATCCAGTGTTGCTCCAAACATTAAATCGATCCCTTGCAAACAAAAGGCATTCCCAGCAGAACAATTTGCAGCGACCCTCAGAAGCTGTAAGCCAAAAGTTTGAAGCCTGGAAGCGGCGTACCAATCCTTTCCCCACCCGGGACAGGTTAGCTAGCTCCGGAGCTAGCTTGAAGCTAGCTCTCGTGAGCCGAAGCTAGTAGCTTCTCTGTAAAGGTCCGTCTTGAAAATGGCCTTTCAAGAATATCCACAACCAAATACACACTTTCCCCTCCTTCGGCCATTGTGGGTTAAAAGCGCAGGAATAATTGTGGTCTTATCTTCGGTCGGTCACGCCGTACCGGTGCCATTAGCTGATGACGCAATACGCCTAGGGCTGCCCTCTCACACGGAGTATCCAATCACAGGCAGGAAGGCCTTACTTTCACCAACTCGTGATCTGATTGGCTATCGCAACTGTCTATCAACTCAACTCTACGAGCCCGTTCACTCACACAACACAGACGGCAAGCAGCGCTGATTCTGAAGGTCTCGGACGGATAGTACTTGCCACTGGTACTATGAAATCCGCCTGGCAACACAAGCTAGCTGAATTCACCTAAAAATACATCACTGTAATATAATATAACATGAATGTGAAGAATATATATATATATATATACATAAAATTAAATTGATTTTATCATAAATATGATCATGTATTCTTGATTTCTGGTTATGTTAGGCAAGCAGAGAAGGCCTTGCATGCCCTGACCGCCCGCCACTGAAGTATACAACAAGCATACAACATGCATACACCAAGTATACAACAAGTATACAACAAGTATACAACAAGCATACAACAAGCATACAACAAGTATACAACAAGCATACAACATGTATACAACAAGTATACAACAAGCATACAACAAGTATACAACAAGCATACAAGTATACAACAAGCATACAAGTATACAACAAGTATACAACATGCATACAGCACGCATTCAGGCTACGTAGGCAATGTCTCTCGACACAGCGACTCTAAACACTGTGAAACTAAACAGATTATAGACAAGCTGGTTTCTCTGTGATCATCAAATCCGGTCCTTTCATGTCATTATGATGGAGTTGAAACCGCCCACCCTCCAGCTGATATGTGTGCACGTGTGTCTTTTTAATGTGCACCTTGTCCTGTCTGTCCAGGGCACATCCTTCCTGGATGAGCGCACTGATGACATCATTGTTCCCCGCCACGGCAGCCCGGTGCAACGCCGCCTGCTCCCCCTGCCAACAGAAATGAGCACATCGCAAACGAGACAACCGGCATCCATCTACAGAAAAAAAGATTGAACTCCATGTTCAATATCAAGCTGATCCAGGAGTCTCAGTGGAAACTGGAGAAAACTGGAGTCTAAATAATAATAAAGAGCAAACTGTGAATGGGTCAGTTAAAAAGACACACACCTCTGATTTACAGCAGTGTTTTCAAGTCCAAATTTAGACCTAAAGGAATAGTCTGACATCATGAGATTATTTGCCCAACAGCAGTTGATTTCCTGTCCAAACGTATTCAAATGTCCTGTTTATTTCTGGAAAATGAGGCAAATAAAAGACAAATTAATGTGCATTTGCATCCACTGCTATTAAATGACTTAGCAGTCAGCATTACCATTTTCCAGCCGGCCTTTAAGAACTAATGCAGGAGGATGCAAAAAGTCACATGTTTCATGCGTGTTCTGCTGCATTCAGAGACCTGATGCTTTTTTTCTCTTTGACTTTGATTTTTATTCTCTTTTTTTAGTGCAAGAATTTTTTTTCCGACATACACACAAAATCAGCTCGTTCTCCTCCTAACTGGATCTACACCGTCCACACGGTGATCTGGATCAGCACCAAAAGGTTCTAGATTGTTCTTGGTATCTTTATACACCAACCATGAAAAGTCAAAGTGAATCAGAGTTTGTGTATTTTTAACTGATTTTTGGATCTATAAATGGGTTTAATGTTAAAATGAAATATTTGTTCCTGACTGCATTCTGGATCCGATGGTGACATAGAGACCCCCCCCCCACCCCCCAACGATGACATGACCCCGGCCTCTGTTTTCCCTCTCACTGCACAGAGTAGCTGCTTTAGATGTGAGAGGTGAGCAGAGTGTTCCTAAAGTAAAGCCAGCATGTCTCCACATTTAGCAGAATCTTTACCAGGCAGGAATATTTGTCTCCATATTACAGACGTCCTAAATTAGTCCAATTGTTGTGTGAAGCCGGGAAAAGGGTAAAGCTCCTATCATAAAGGGCAGCTGAACACACAGATGAGTGATGAGAGAGCAGGAAGAACAGCAAGCAACCGTTACCCTGAGGGAGGAGGAGGAAGAGGAGGCGGGGGAGGCTTGATAAGAGGTGGATGGAGGAGTGGACACCAGGGGGGGAAGGATGGGGGAGAGGATTTTAGGCTAACCTCCGTCTCTCCCCCCGATCCAGGCGCGTTCCCAGCCCTGCTCCACTGTCTTCTCCCCTCCTCCTTCTCCTCCTCCTGCTTCAGATTGCACCTCCTGCCCTCTTCAGTTGTGGAGGACGCATTGCAGCCTGTTGCGGAACTCATCGACCACAAAGAATGAATTTGGCAGAGCCTGAGATGCGTGTCACGATGATCCGAGTGGAAAACGGACCTGCATCCTGTGGACAAACCCACAAGTGGAACGTCCAAAGAGTCCCACTCAAGGTCATTGGAGGTCATGAGACTACAGTTAGTTGTGCCAAAATGTGACAGGTCCGTCCACTGGCCCCGGAGAGAAAGATGGGGGTAAAAAGATCAGCAATCACGAAGACAATCTGAGCGTGGTGAGAAAGTGGGGACGGACCGAACGGTAAATGTACTCACGTCGTCTTGGATGTCCAAGTCGCAGCCGGCTTTGAGCAGGACACGGACAACCTCGATGTGGCCTTTGTAAGCAGCCAAGTGCAAGGGGCTCCTGCCATACTGTGGACACAAGACACACACAGCTCAGCCAGGAAGCATGGAAGCACCCCCCCCCCCCGCCCAGAAGCCACTCCCCACACAGTGAGCCACTACCCACGGCTGCTGCTGCTGGAGTCGGACCCAGCTCAGAAACAAAGCTGCAGAAAACACTAAAACATCCGTAATCCATGCTTTGGGAGGGCGGCAGACAACGTGCACAGATGTTCATGCTCATGCAACAGCAAACGGGTTGGCCCGGAATCATACGGCTTAGTTCTCGTCCACTTTTCACTGGGAACACTTAAAGCACTCAGAATATCATCGACTGGATTTTCTACCCAAGAAATAATCCCCATGAAACCTGCTAACAGCAGGGCCACAGATTACCCTCCGGAGAGAACGGCACGGCCCCTTTACATTTAGGGATGCTTCAGCGCCAGAGAGGGAAACCGTTCCTCGTGGGTGAGGAACGTTCCGATGTCTCCAAACCAAGGCCTCCACGACCGGAACCACAGAGAAACTCGCTGAAACGTCAGCGAAGCAGCAACAAAGGCAGAACGGGGAATAACGAAAGCATCGAAACAAGTCTCCAGGAGATTAGAGCAGATTAGTGACCACGCTGCTGCTCAGCTGCACCAGCCACGCTGCTGCTCAGCTGCACCAGCCACGCTGCTGCTCAGCTGCACCAGCCACGCTGCTGCTCAGCTGCACCAGCCACGCTGCTGCTCAGCTGCACCAGCCACGCTGCTGCTCAGCTGCACTAGCCACGCTGCTGCTCAGCTGCACCAGCCACGCTGCTCCTCAGCTGCACCAGCCACGCTGCTGCTCAGCTGCACCAGCCACGCTGCTCCTCAGCTGCACCAGCCACGCTGCTGCTCAGCTGCACCAGCCACGCTGCTGCTCAGCTGCACCAGCCACGCTGCTGCTCAGCTGCACGAGCCACGCTGCTGCTCAGCTGCACGAGCCACGCTGCTCCTCAGCTGCACCAGCCACGCTGCTGCTCAGCTGCACCAGCCACGCTGCTGCTCAGCTGCACGAGCCACGCTGCTCCTCAGCTGCACCAGCCACGCTGCTGCTCAGCTGCACCAGCCACGCTGCTCCTCAGCTGCACCAGCCACGCTGCTGCTCAGCTGCACCAGCCACGCTGCTCCTCCTGCATCATGTCGGAAGCTTCCTGCTTTGCTTGGGCGTGGCTCCGTTCTCGAGGCCCTCAGATTGAGTTACTCAGCTCAGGTAAACTGCAGCTCCGACTGTCCCACTGGATCTACGCGGTAGTTTTTACATTACTTTCTTTATTTTTATTTTGTTTGAGCACTTCAAATTTCAAGTGACCAACAGCAAACACAAACTTCCAGCAAATATGTTACACAGGAAGAGAGAAAATACACATTACGTACTACAAGTCATACTCTTAATAAACGATTGTGTACGACACCCATACCCAGAGTGTACGTCGTGTAGTTATGTATGTGAGTGTGTATCCAGGCCCATACAGTGTATGGGGAGGATCGAATGGAGGAGGAGGTCCAGGAGAGAGAGAGGGCAAAGCACGGCGAGCGAGTGCACGGCGTCGGGCAACATGCCAGCCCACTGCAGGGGCTACAAGATGCTGGGGCCCGACCCAAACTCCTCCCAGAAAGGACCCAAGTTGGATTTGAACCTGTGACCTTGTTGTTGTGAGGCCACAGCACGACCGCTGCGCCACCCCAGGTAGCAGCACTACTCACCTTGGTCACGGCTACTTTGGCGCCCTTGTTAATGAGCTGGACCACGTTGTCCGTTTGTCCCTTGTGTGACGCTACGAGGAGGCGCTCGGACAGTGCGAGAACCTCAGCCTCATCCTGCTGGCTCATGAAGCGGGGCAGGTGATGCTGCTGATGCAGTGAGACGGTGGGGGGAGGGGGGGGCGCTGCACTGGTCGCTACAGAGGCCTTCTAACTCATGGTGCGCTCTGCTGCAGATGGGCGTGTCGAACCGGAGATGGACGGGCTGCCGGTGCTGCTGTGTCTTCTGCCGCTAAGAACTCCTCCTCCTCTTCATTCTCTCATCTGCTGCGAAGAGAACAGAACACACGGAGTGAAAACACGCCAAGGCCGCTCCCCTCAGAGGAGCCAGAGACGAAGGAGTCCGAAACAATCTCCAGCCTCGGTGGCGCAGTGAAAGTCATGGAGCCTCGCTGCTCATGCCACAAGTCGTCAAAGAAGAAAGTCTGAATCGTCACGAGGACGACCGGAACCCGGAAGCAGACACTTTAAGAATAGAACAGACTTTACTGTCATTGCACAATGTACAACGGAATTACACTGAGACAGCCCCGAATGACAGCTCAATACACACTCACACACACAGTCATACATGTACACACCACGACATCCTTAGAATAAAACAGTAAAACAGTCAAATTTATTTTTGCACACATTTCCCACAATGCACTGTGCCCTGCTTTTGTTTTGTCTTCTATGCTGACTGTATGTTCAGTTTGAAGGAAATCGTTCTTCAGTCTGGAGGTGGGGGCTCTGAGTACCCTGTAGCGCCTCCCAGAGGGCAGCACGGAGAGCAGGTGGTGACAGGGTGGCTAGTGACAGAGGTGGCTAGTGACAGAGGTGGCTAGTGACAGGGGTGGCTAGTGACAGGGGTGGCTAGTGACAGGGGTGGCTAGTGACAGAGGTGGCTAATGACAGAGGTGGCTAGTGACAGGGGTGGCTAGTGACAGAGGTGGCTAGTGACAGGGGTGGCTAGTGACAGGGGTGGCTAGTGACAGAGGTGGCTAGTGACAGGGGTGGCTAGTGACAGAGGTGGCTAGTGACAGGGGTGGCTAGTGACAGAGGTGGCTAGTGACAGGGGTGGCTAGTGACAGGGGTGGCTAGTGACAGAGGTGGCTAGTGACAGGGGTGGCTAGTGACAGAGGTGGCTAGTGACAGGGGTGGCTAGTGACAGGGGTGGCTAGTGACAGAGGTGGCTAGTGACAGGGGTGGCTAGTGACAGGGGTGGCTAGTGACAGGGGTGGCTAGTGACAGAGGTGGCTAGTGACAGGGGTGGCTAGTGACAGAGGTGGCTAGTGACAGGGGTGGCTAGTGACAGGGGTGGCTAGTGACAGAGGTGGCTAGTGACAGGGGTGGCTAGTGACAGAGGTGGCTAGTGACAGGGGTGGCTAGTGACAGAGGTGGCTAGTGACAGGGGTGGCTAGTGACAGGGGTGGCTAGTGACATGGGTGGCTAGTGACAGAGGTGGCTAGTGACAGGGGTGGCTAGTGACAGAGGTGGCTAGTGACAGGGGTGGCTAGTGACAGGGGTGGCTAGTGACATGGGTGGCTAATGACAGAGGTGGCTAGTGACAGGGGTGGCTAGTGACAGAGGTGGCTAGTGACAGGGGTGGCTAGTGACAGAGGTGGCTAGTGACAGGGGTGGCTAGTGACAGGGGTGGCTAGTGACAGAGGTGGCTAGTGACAGGGGTGGCTAGTGACAGAGGTGGCTAGTGACAGGGGTGGCTAGTGACAGAGGTGGCTAGTGACAGGGGTGGCTAGTGACAGGGGTGGCTAGTGACAGAGGTGGCTAGTGACAGGGGTGGCTAGTGACAGAGGTGGCTAGTGACAGGGGTGGCTAGTGACAGAGGTGGCTAGTGACAGGGGTGGCTAGTGACAGGGGTGGCTAGTGACATGGGTGGCTAGTGACAGAGGTGGCTAGTGACAGGGGTGGCTAGTGACAGAGGTGGCTAGTGACAGGGGTGGCTAGTGACAGAGGTGGCTAGTGACAGGGGTGGCTAGTGACAGGGGTGGCTAGTGACAGAGGTGGCTAGTGACAGGGGTGGCTAGTGACAGGGGTGGCTAGTGACAGAGGTGGCTAGTGACAGGGGTGCGACGGCAGCGTGTCCTGAGTGTCTCCTAGAGACGGCAGCAGGGAGAGCAGGTGTTGTGAGTCCGTCAGCCTCCCTCCCTGTCGTGTGTTTCCTCATTGTTTGATATCAGTCCCACGTTCATGTGTTTTACTGTTACTGCACATTCAATGTTTCTTTTTAAACTACTTGATTAATCGTCATGATAATCAACAGAATAATCAATGACTTCTCCGGTTTTCTTTAAAAACATGTAATGTACGCGAGCTGGTCGCTCTAAAATCGCCTGTAGGTATGCGAGTGTGCGTAGTCTTTCTCTGAGTGACATCGCGACTCACTGGCGACTCATATGGGGTGTACTCCGCTGGGCTAGGCTCCAGCAACACCCGTGACTCACCAGGACAGGTAGATAAAGTGGCTGAAGACGAGATAATTGTCTCATCTACAAGGATATGGATGGATGAACATTCTGAAATAAATCCCCTTAAATCTGGGACAAACAAACAAGAAATGGTCCGTCAGGGTGGGGGGCCAGTTATGATTCAAAAGTCCTACAACGAGCTTCTCAACGAACAAAGACCATCTGTGCGATGGATCCTGTCTTCCCTTGCCTCGGAGCTTAGTGAGCAGCGGTTCTCCTGGCTGAGTCCAGTTTAAGAGTTGAAAAAGACCAGAACAAAAGGTTCTATCGCAATCGTCTCGTCTTCTTCTTCTTGTCCCATGAGGGGTCGCCACAGCAACCCAACGTTCGCCACTTCACCCTGTCCTTTGCATCGTCCTCCCCAACACCAGCCACTCTCATGTCCTCCCTCACTACGTCCATGTCTCTTCTCCTGGGTCGTCCTCTCGTCCCGTTCCCTGGCAGTTCCATCCTCAGCATCCTTCTACTGATATAGTCCCCGTCTCTCCTCTGGACATGTCCAAACCAAAAGCATCCATCAGTCTGTGTGGATCAGACTTTCATGCGTGTTTCATTGAGTAAGCAGCATAGTCCTCCTTGAGGAGGAGTAGATGCCCCCCTGGGCCTCTCTTTCACTGCAGTAAACTAAGCGTATCGGTGCATGTAATTAGAAATATTTCAAGTATGCCATCATTTATTTTGGGATTTATTACCTCTTCCAGCAAAGCTGAGTTGTACAACCATGTGTGTACATGTGCATGAGATTTAATGGTGTCATTAGAAGGTTTTGATGACAGGGATGTACCTCAGGCCAAGGAAGAGCTGATCCAGCAGGGTTTGCATCAGAGTCGTGCAAAGCCAGAGGCCCTGTGGGCCTGGGCTGATTTAGGCATCACGAATGTCTGATAAAAGGTTTATCTAAACAATATTTAACCTGTTAATCAACTGAAAGAGGTGGAATCTGAGAGGACAGCCCGGGTAGGGAAGTACTGACCCCTGCAGACCTACAGCGTTGGACCCAATGTTCCACTCAGGGACATGATGAGGAGACGACCGGTCTCATTCCCGTCACCGGCCCGTGACTGATCAGGGTGTAGCCGCCACAGAAAACCGAGAAGTGGCTACACTTACAGTACATGGATATAGTACATTTATGCACGGTGGAATTTCGCTTCCTGCTCAAACATGGCAGACACGGACTTCACCGGTCTGTCGCCTCCGTGAAACCGTTTCAGACCTATTAATGCGTCTGCTACAAGAAGAGGATGCATCAAAAATACAAACGGAAGGTGATCAATAAATTCCATTATTAATATTGTACGCGCTCCGCCATTTTGAAAGGTCAAAGGTTATCTCATCTCGGAAACCCGGGTATCATAATACATTCCCAGTTCTCCGGGAGAAAATATGACTCATGTGCAACTTTCAACTCGACAAGTGGTATTTACCATAATTACGACACCACAGACCCAGCCCAGCCACACACACGCACGCACGCACACACACACACACACACACACACACACACACACACACCCTGCATACCCTGGACAAGCCGCCAGTTCATCCACACATAGACAGACAATCATTCACACACACTCACACCTACGGGCAATTTAGTGTAACCGATTCACCTAAGCTGCATGTTTTTGGTGGTGGGAGGAAGATGGAGAACCCAGAGAGAACCCACGCAGACACGGGGAGAACCCGGAGAGAACCCACGCAGACACGGGGAGAACACGGAGAGAACCCACGCAGACACGGGGAGAACACGGAGAGAACCCACGCAGACACGGGGAGAACACGGAGAGAACCCACGCAGACACGGGGAGAACACGGAGAGAACCCACGCAGACACGGGGAGAACACGGAGAGAACCCACGCAGACACGGGGAGAACACGGAGAGAACCCACGCAGACACGGGGAGAACACGGAGAGAACCCACGCAGACACGGGGAGAACACGGAGAGAACCCACGCAGACACGGGGAGAACACGGAGAGAACCCACGCAGACACGGGGAGAACACGGAGAGAACCCACGCAGACACGGGGAGAACACGGAGAGAACCCACGCAGACACGGGGAGAACCCGGAGAGAACCCACGCAGACACGGGGAGAACACGGAGAGAACCCACGCAGACACGGGGAGAACACGGAGAGAACCCACGCAGACACGGGGAGAACACGGAGAGAACCCACGCAGACACGGGGAGAACACGGAGAGAACCCACGCAGACACGGGGAGAACACGGAGAGAACCCACGCAGACACGGGGAGAACACGGAGAGAACCCACGCAGACACGGGGAGAACCCGGAGAGAACCCACGCAGACACGGGGAGAACACGGAAAGAACCCACGCAGACACGGGGAGAACCCGGAGAGAACCCACGCAGACACGGGGAGAACACGGAGAGAACCCACGCAGACACGGGGAGAACACGGAGAGAACCCACGCAGACACGGGGAGAACACGGAGAGAACCCACGCAGGCACGGGGAGAACCCGGAGAGAACCCACGCAGACACGGGGAGAACCCGGAGAGAACCCACGCAGACACGGGGAGAACACGGAGAGAACCCACGCAGACACGGGGAGAACCCGGAGAGAACCCACGCAGGCACGGGGAGAACCCGGAGAGAACCCACGCAGACACGGAGAGAACCCGGAGAGAACCCATGCAGACACGGGGAGAACACGGAGAGAACCCACGCAGACACGGGGAGAACACGGAGAGAACCCACGCAGACACGGGGAGAACCCGGAGAGAACCCACGCAGACACGGGGAGAACCCGGAGAGAACCCACGCAGGCACGGGGAGAACCCGGAGAGAACCGTGACTAGCCTCTCGTTAGTCTTTGCTACCGAATGAATCGACATTAAATCTGGGCGTGCCTGTTGCTGAGAGGAAGCTGGTTCTAGTGTCACCTCTCGGGCCTTCAGACATTCTTCTTCGACTTTTCACGGTAATACGACTGATGCTAAGCAAAAAGTCACAGGATCCAATACTGATACGTTTACAATCATCACAATATGATGCTCCCGTTTGAGAGGCGTCAGAATGTTCAAGCCAGAACTTCACTACAAAGACAGAAGGTATTCTCACAAGTACCGGTATTCGTTTACACCATTCTGTGTGGCTCCAGCCGGTTTTTACTCTTTGTTGCTGCACAGGAAGAAGTCCTGAATCCTGGATAAAGATAAAGCTGCAGGACTTCAGAAACAAATACTTAAATTCACTCATGTATCTGAAGGATCTATCAGTCAAATCAGTAAACCGGCACTAATCAATGCAACTGAAGCTTAGAGGTCAGCGCAGCTTCTGAGGTGTTGCTGCTGCTCCAGCCTTTGTGTTACCTTCACTGCAGACCTGCCATCAGGGAGACGCACAGCCGTGGACTCTCGTCTCCACAAACACACCCAGCTGCACAAGGACGCAGCTCGTTCTCCACACCGGCAGCACGGCCTGGCCCACAGGCGACCGTCAGCCGGAGACGCTGTCATGAACAAAGAACATCCTGAATGCACGGATGAACAGCTCGTAAAACGGCGAGGCAGCCAGCAGCGCCACAGGAAAAGGAAAGTCTGGACCGTGCTGCCTTCAGGAAGAAGGCAATAGCAGGATGTCAATGATCAACAGCTTCACTGAAAATAGGAATTACATCTAGAATGAGAATGAGAATGAGAATCAGAATCAGAATCAGAAGTGGTTTATTGCCGTTGTCAGTGAGGGTTCACAGACTAGGAACGTTGCTCGGTGAAGTCGTGCTACATCTAACATTAAGGACAAAATACAAAGACCATACAGGTACAGATATCAACAGCAGCCGGAGTGGATACACAGATGTGTACTAGCAGCAGTAAACTATCGTCATCACGCGGTGCAAATGGAAAAGTGCAAGTTGTATTCAGGAGTCCGGGACAGAATTATTAAGTGTTCATTAGTCCTAATGATTAAAAAAAAGTTACAATCAATTTAGAGAATGTTATTTGTTACTGCCACCAGAGAATGTAATGTAAAGGCACATAGACTCTGGGAATTTAATTCATGAACCTGAAAGTAAAAAACTAAACTCAGACCTGTGTTTTGTATTATTTGCCAAAGCGAAAATGATTTTACCTGCAGGATGAAATTTTGCTATACGGTATATTGCATTTGACAAAATAAATACTTGTACCACACAAAGTGGAAGGCCAAGGCACAAATGAAAAACCTCGCTCTGAAGCGTCAGGGAGCTGAAAAGCGTGATCCTACGCCATGGTAACGGCTGAAAAGTGAGCGACATTGAGGGGGGGGTCCTCTCCCTCGCTGAGCCACGCACACAAAGCCGGCCTGGCAGCCGCTGTAAGGCTCCGGCGCAGCTAGGCAACGGGGCTTTGCTGCAAACGTCTGGAATTCAAAAACTGGAATAGCAAGGCCTGCTTTTCACATTATTCTCAGAGGCAACCTCGGGAAATCCTCCAGGAAAACAGCCGCTGCTTCCCATTGTTTTTAATAAAGTACTGTATATCAGGGAAAAGAAAAGAAACTTACACGACACAGTTTAACTGGATGTGTACTTGTTTCTTAATATATGAAGTGTTCTAGAAAGGATTATCAAGTAGTACATTTTTAGTTTCAGAGGTTTTTATATAACCCAATATCTTAAATGATTTGACTCTGATTCACAAGTTCCGATCTCATACCTCTCCAAGCAGAGGCCGCATGAACAAATCATCAGAAGCGTCCCTCTTATTGTCTCATTTCTAGTCCTGTCCAACCTGGTCACTCCCAAGGAGAACCTCAGCATCTTCATGCCCGTTACTTCCACTCAACACAGGCGTACCTCAGGGCTGTGTGCTGAGCCCATTCCTCCACGACTGCAGACCTGTGCATGGATCTAACTCCATCATCAAGTTTGCAGATGACACATCGGTGATTGGCCTCGTCAGCCACCATATGTTCTAGTCTCTTCTGGAAATAAGTGTCCACCAGCATCTGTCCTTCTAGGTTCCTTCCTGAATACTAAACTTGTTCATCACTTCTTCATCTCCTCTATTTCCTTCACCAACACGCCCATTGAGGTCTGCTCCAATCAGGACTCTCTCACTGCTAGGATGCTCTGAACCACTTCATCTAAGTACTGGCAGATGGTACCAATTCTGACAGCATAAATACGTATAAAAATACACACTATCCACACAAACGCACTGCTTGTCTGCCACACACAGATATAATGCTTTCAGCCTCTGTACATGTGCACACATGTAAACACATATGTTGCCGGTGGACAGGGAGAAGGAGCGCCAGCTGCCTCATCCTCAGCAGAGGAGATGTGACTGTCAGCTGTTGGGCAGAGTGTCCATCAACTCCCACATAAACACAACCCCACTCCACACACACACACACTCACACACACGTATAAAGACAGACTCGAGCCTTTCATCTCTTCTCAGAGAGCCTCTGAAGTCACTGTACACCCCACCTGTCCCCCACCTCTCTAGTCCTCTGCACTGGGAGAGCTGCATTACATCAGATGCAGTGTCTCCGTGCACGACCGTACAGTTCATTGTTTCACTATCGAGAAAGGCCTGAGTGGGATTCAAAGCCCCTGCAAGGAAAAGGACCTCAGAAATCTCCTTTTCATATGCCAGCGAGCTTTTGGCTTGCACCCCAGTGCCTCACCAGGAAGCAGCACCGACCAACAATGAGCTAATCCCAGAGTCCGTCCTATTATATCACCTCCTGTTGGGTTAGAAATGTGCTGAGGAAATATTTTAAAGTGATTTGCTTCATTTTTAAACACTATTATCACAACTTTAATATGTTTTGTGTTCAAAATGCACTGTAAAAAGCTCCTGTTTTCAGAGCTCAGATTCTGCATTCTGCTGGGAAAGATTCCACCTTCTGACCGACAAATACGATCATCTGCTCTCATGCAGTGTCAAATATCACAATCCGACAAAACCCCAGTGCCCAGTGGGCCATTAAGGCTCATTATGGTTCCATGCTACACGTGGTGACCTTTGACCCTGCCAGCACTGTAGCCCCTGGGACATTAGCAGACGGGGAGACGGGTGTGGCTGACTGCACTAACCCTTTTCACAAGGCTGCAGAGTGCAATGCTAAATGACGCCGCAGCCTCCAGAACAGCATCAGCGTCCGGACGGTAGAGCCAAAGCAGCATGTCTGGCCTTCATCAGTAGCCTGGCTTTCACATGGGCTCCTGAAATCAGCAGCTCATTCACCAACTTCCTGCAGTTATTTCATGGCTATAAGTCCGTATGTTTTCCTGTTTTGGAACTTTCGGAGCTACAAGCCTGTAAATGTAGCATGAAACCAGGCGGCGATTACTAAATTGCTGCTTCTCGTCTCCCCGGCAGGAAAACTGAGCTCATTCCAACCTGTGCAGCTCAAACCAGAACCCGGAGGATGAAGACACCAGTCCAGTTTGAGCTTCTTCAACACATCCTCCTGACAGACAAAGCCATTATGTGTCGTCAGCCATCCATTGCTGGTTTATTGGGGGGTTCCCAGTAAGAGAGGAATGGATGCAGCAACGGTGCAGAGCAATGGAAAACATCGCCGACAACTGGGACCACAGCAAATACGAAAACAGCTGCATTATTTCTAGAACACTGTGTTGTACATTCTACCACAATTCATTTTAATAATTGTTAGATATTTAATTTTAATCTTTATTTGAACCTATTTTTACCTCCAACAACGCGGCGGTTATTCAATCACCGGCACTGGATTGTTTGTTTGTTTGTTTGTCAGTTAGCAAGCCGGATCTTGATTTCATTTTCAGGAAGTGTTGGAAATGTTATCAGGAACAGGTGATCATACATTTTGGTGATGATCCAGAAGAGATCCTGGATTCTGGATCACTTTGACATTTTCATTAACATTACAGGCAATGGAGCTTCAAATTTTGTTCCTCAATATCTCGTTTGATTATTGATTGATGTTTATGGAATTTGACACAGTCATGTGGGGGGGGGGGGGCTCTATCTCACCACCGAATTTCATCCGGATTGGATCCAGAATGAGATCAGGAACAAATATTACATTTTAACATTAAACCCATTTAAACCCATACAAACTCTGATTCACTTTGACTTTTCATGTTGGTGTATAAAGATACCAAGAACAATCTAGAACCTTTTGGTGCTGATTCAGATCATTATGTAGATGGTGTAGATCCAGTTAGGAGGGGAATGAGCTGCTTGGGGGAGGACTGCAGTACTACTAGTTGTATTCTACTTTGATCTGCATCTCTTGCTTGAATATTACCATAGGCAGTATTATTATCAGAGTAACAATACATGGATGCAACGAGACCAGCATGTATCCAAAAGGCTTCCTTCTCTCACCAGCCTACACAACAAACAGCAGGCAGAAAGTGAAGGGTTAAGCTTTACAGTGTGTGAAGGTTCGACTCTGAGTGAGGGAGGCCAACCAGAGCTAACGCTCCAGGCTCCCTGTCAACCTGGAGAGAGCGCAATGCCTTGTAAACAAATCTCATTCAAATACAAGTATCACTGCGTAGTACACTTCCGTGTGTATGGGTCAGGTTATAAAGTACTTCATGATACTGAGAAATGATGTAATATTTTATGGCCCAGACAACATTCATCTCAGTCCAGAACAACAGTAATATCTGTCCAGAACAACAGTCATCTTAGTCCAGAACAACAGCCATCTCAGTCCAGCACAACAGTCATCTCAGTCCAGAGCAACAGCCATCTCAGTCCAGAACAACAGTCATATCAGTCCAGAACAACAGTCATCTCAGTCCAGAGCAACAGCCATCTCAGTCCAGAACAACAGTCATATCAGTCCAGAACAACAGTCATCTTAGTCCAGAGCAACAGTCATCTCAGTCCAGAACAACAGTAATATCTGTCCAGAACAACAGTCATCTTAGTCCAGAACAACAGCCATCTCAGTCCAGCACAACAGTCATCTCAGTCCAGAGCAACAGCCATCTCAGTCCAGAACAACAGTCATCTCAGTCCAGAACAACAGTCATCTTAGTCCAGAACAACAGCCATCTCAGTCCAGCACAACAGTCATCTTAGTCCAGAACAACAGCCATCTCAGTCCAGCACAACAGTCATCTCAGTCCAGAGCAACAGCCATCTCAGTCCAGAACAACAGTCATCTCAGTCCAGAGCAACAGCCATCTCAGTCCAGAACAACAGTCATCTCAGTCCAGAACAACAGCCATCTCAGTCCAGAGCAACAGTCATATCAGTCCAGAGCAACAGCCATCTTAGTCCAGAGCAACAGCCATCTTAGTCCAGAGCAACAGTCATATCAGTCCAGAGCAACAGTCATATCAGTCCAGAACAACAGCCATCTTAGTCCAGAGCAACAGTCATATCAGTCCAGAGCAACAGCCATCTTAGTCCAGAGCAACAGTCATATCAGTCCAGAGCAACAGTCATATCAGTCCAGAACAACAGCCATCTTAGTCCAGAGCAACAGCCATCTTAGTCCAGAGCAACAGTCATATCAGTCCAGAGCAACAGTCATATCAGTCCAGAACAACAGCCATCTCAGTCCAGAACAACAGTCATATCAGTCCAGAGCAACAGCCATCTTAGTCCAGAGCAACAGTCATATCAGTCCAGAGCAACAGCCATCTTAGTCCAGAACAACAGTCATATCAGTCCAGAACAACAGCCATCTTAGTCCAGAGCAACAGTCATATCAGTCCAGAGCAACAGCCATCTTAGTCCAGAACAACAGTCATATCAGTCCAGAGCAACAGTCATCTTAGTCCAGAGCAACAGTCATATCAGTCCAGAGCAACAGTCATCTTAGTCCAGAGCAACAGCCATCTTATTCCAGAGCAACAGTCATCTCAGTCCAGAGCAACAGTCATCTTAGTCCAGAGCAACAGTCATATCAGTCCAGAGCAACAGTCATATCAGTCCAGAACAACAGCCATCTTAGTCCAGAGCAACAGTCATATCAGTCCAGAACAACAGTCATATCAGTCCAGAACAACAGCCATCTTAGTCCAGAGCAACAGTCATCTCAGTCCAGAGCAACAGCCATCTTAGTCCAGAGCAACAGCCATCTTAGTCCAGAGCAACAGTCATATCAGTCCAGAGCAACAGTCATATCAGTCCAGAACAACAGCCATCTTAGTCCAGAGCAACAGTCATATCAGTCCAGAGCAACAGCCATCTTAGTCCAGAGCAACAGTCATATCAGTCCAGAGCAACAGTCATATCAGTCCAGAACAACAGCCATCTTAGTCCAGAGCAACAGCCATCTTAGTCCAGAGCAACAGTCATATCAGTCCAGAGCAACAGTCATATCAGTCCAGAACAACAGCCATCTCAGTCCAGAACAACAGTCATATCAGTCCAGAGCAACAGCCATCTTAGTCCAGAGCAACAGTCATATCAGTCCAGAGCAACAGCCATCTTAGTCCAGAACAACAGTCATATCAGTCCAGAACAACAGCCATCTTAGTCCAGAGCAACAGTCATATCAGTCCAGAGCAACAGCCATCTTAGTCCAGAACAACAGTCATATCAGTCCAGAGCAACAGTCATCTTAGTCCAGAGCAACAGTCATATCAGTCCAGAGCAACAGTCATCTTAGTCCAGAGCAACAGCCATCTTAGTCCAGAGCAACAGTCATCTCAGTCCAGAGCAACAGTCATCTTAGTCCAGAGCAACAGTCATATCAGTCCAGAGCAACAGTCATATCAGTCCAGAACAACAGCCATCTTAGTCCAGAGCAACAGTCATATCAGTCCAGAACAACAGTCATATCAGTCCAGAACAACAGCCATCTTAGTCCAGAGCAACAGTCATCTCAGTCCAGAGCAACAGCCATCTTAGTCCAGAACAGCCACCTCAGTCCAGAACAACAGCCATCTCAGTCCAGAGCAACAGTCATCTCAGTCCAGAACAACAGTAATATCTGTCCAGAACAACAGTCATATCAGTCCAGAACAACAGTCATCTCAGTCCAGAACAACAGCCATCTCAGTCCAGAGCAACAGTAATATCAGTCCAGAACAACAGTCATCTCAGTCCAGAGCAACAGTCATCTCAGTCCAGAACAACAGTCATCTCAGTCCAGAGCAACAGTCATCTCAGTCCAGAGCAACAGCCATCTCAGTCCAGAACAACAGCCATCTCAGTCCAGAGCAACAGTCATCTCAGTCCAGAGCAACAACCATCTCAGTCCAGAACAACAGCCATCTCAGTCCAGAGCAACAGCCATCTCAGTCCAGAGCAACAGTAATCTCAGTCCAGAGCAACAGTCATCTCAGTCCAGAGCAACAGCCATCTCAGTCCAGAACAACAGTCATATCAGTCCAGAGCAACAGTCATCTCAGTCCAGAGCAACAGCCATCTCAGTCCAGAACAACAGCCATCTCAGTCCAGAGCAACAGCCATCTCAGTCCAGAACAACAGTCATCTCAGTCCAGAGCAACAGCCATCTCAGTCCAGAACAACAGCCATCTCAGTCCAGAGCAACAGCCATCTCAGTCCAGAGCAACAGTCATCTCAGTCCAGAACAGCCATCTCAGTCCAGAACAACAGTCATCTCAGTCCAGAGCAACAGTCATCTCAGTCCAGAGCAACAGTCATATCAGTCCAGAACAACAGCCATCTCAGTCCAGAACAACAGTCATATCAGTCCAGAGCAACAGCCATCTCAGTCCAGAGCAACAGTCATCTCAGTCCAGAGCAACAGTCATATCAGTCCAGAACAACAGCCATCTCAGTCCAGAACAACAGTCATATCAGTCCAGAGCAACAGTCATCTCAGTCCAGAGCAACAGCCATCTCAGTCCAGAACAACAGCCATCTCAGTCCAGAGCAACAGCCATCTCAGTCCAGAGCAACAGTCATCTCAGTCCAGAGCAACAGCCATCTCAGTCCAGAGCAACAGTCATCTCAGTCCAGAGCAACAGTCATATCAGTCCAGAGCAACAGTCATCTCAGTCCAGAGCAACAGCCATCTCAGTCCAGAGCAACAGTCATCTCAGTCCAGAGCAACAGTCATCTCAGTCCAGAGCAACAGTCATCTCAGTCCAGAGCAACAGTCATATCAGTCCAGAACAACAGCCATCTTAGTCCAGAACAACAGCCATCTCAGTCCAGAGCAACAGTCATCTCAGTCCAGAGCAACAGCCATCTCAGTCCAGAGCAACAGTCATATCAGTCCAGAACAACAGTCATATCAGTCCAGAACAACAGCCAGTCAATCAGGGACACTCTGTGAGAACATGACGCAGAGACTCCCCAGATTGGAGGCGCGTAACAGGAAGACAGAATAACCCAAATGGATCTCAACGCAAAATAAAGCGGGGACAGGTTCTCTAATGCGCGCGGGGGGGGGGGGGGGGGCAGAGAGGCTGGCCGTTCCGTCGTCTCTTAACGGCTCCGTGGGTGATCGATAGTTGTGATTATCTGGAGACTTTTTTTTTTTTAGTTCGGTTTGTTCTTTGAGGGTTGAGACGCGATCCGAGTCAAAGGATTCACTCCGAGCGCGTCACGCTCTCCGTGCGCAGCGCAGCGCGGCGCGACCCAAACAAAGCCACGCAGCGCGCGTAAAAAACGCAAATCACAGAACGGATCGATGAAGACGCTGACCTGGAAGAGCAGCTGATCCGGCTGTTCCAGCTGTTCCAGCTGTTCCACGTTGTCCAGCGCACAGACAAAACTCACCGCAGAGGACGCGCTGCCAGACGGTCGGTGCAGGGCTCATCCTCCGGTGGAGTCTCTTCCGGCCCCCAGTTTAACCCTAACCTGCCTCAAATAAGCCCCCCCCCCCCCCCCCCGTTAGACGGACGAGGCTCCAACATTAAACTCTCATAAATGTGTCTAGAACGCTGAAGAATGACTTTAAAAAGAAAAACAGATGAAGTTTGATAAAAACTACCAGACAGATTTCATGCTGTAGTATCTCAGGTATTTATACTTTGAGTTTCTATTGATTACGGTAACAAAAGATGTACGAGAGACATGCATAAATGTTAAACTTTATTACAGCCATCCATCCGTACAATAAAGTATTTATCATGTTCACAATGTTCACTCTTAGTATCAGAGCAAGGTACTTTAAATATCTCTACTAACAGTAAATGTCGATAATACACAGGTTACACGCTTCTAAGTACTTTATTAATCTCTCAAATGGTCAAATAACGATTGAATGTGAACTAGTGGCAGGGAGCCGTAAGCCATCAGATTTCAGGGGTGGTCCGTGTGCCCCCCCCCCCCCCCCCCCCCCCGTTTGGACAGGCCTCGCAGCGATACATCACGTGACTTGTTGCTTCTCCAGTAACGCAGGCTGAAATGCTTGTTACGAGAGTGCTGTGGGAATTTTGAACAGAGCTCAGGTCTTTCAAACTCCACATTCCTCCCTGCCAAAACCTGCCTCACATAACCCCCGATGACCGAGTGACGTCATCTGGGTTGTTTTCTCGGTCTGGTTGAGAGCTGCCCCGGAGCGACGGAGAACAATAAAGAGCCTCTTTAGCTTTGGGGCAGCAGCAGGGATACTGCCTTGGTCTTCATGGCTTGGGGTCCAATACTGTACCCTAACCCTTGAATTTAAGTGACCTTATACAGATACTAGTTCAGAATATTTCTGAGTTCTGATTCGCAAAGGTAGGTCATTAAAAAAGTCACATGGCTCACAGCAACTCACAAGTGTAAACTCAGATGCATCCCTTTTATGGCGCTGCAGAGCACCTATTTTGGACTATAAACTCTGCATAAGCCATTGCTAAACCCAATGTATGGTGATTGAAAAATATATGTGAGTTCATAATGTCCGGAAAGCTGAGGAGGAGGAGGAGGAGCAAAAGCTTTCTATTTCAAATGAGCACCATCCAGGTTCAAACTGGATTCTACCATTTGCTTTTCTTTATACTGTTTCACCTGTTTCCTGAAAGAAACCAGACACTGGAGAAGGACCGGCTGTATGCTATGGAACAGTCGATGCCATCAGGTACAGACACTCAGCATTGTCTCGTGCAGTGAGTCAGAGCAGGGGGGGGGGGGGGGGGGGCAACCCGGCCCATCCGAATCAACCTCAGGGCTTGTTTTGATCCATCCACAATGCAGCAAGGTACAACTTCACACAAAGGTCTATGCGGGGAGTTACCAGGGTTGGGTTCATACTGGGCGAATAAAGCATTTAAGGGTGGGGGGGCTTCTTTGACCTACTGTAGGAATCCAGGGCCTGCTTAATGTACAGTAGTACGCTGTAGTATTTATTACAGATACTTCCCGTGTTTAAAGTAGCATGATTGTTTGTTACAGTTTGTTTGTAATTCATTGGCATTCTACTACCATGCACAGAAGAAGCTCGTTTTAAGATAAGACACGATACTTTAAGTATAATGTAAATATTAAGGAGACAGATGGCTCAGATCCCAACAGCAGATAGATCATTTATGGCACGCAGATGTTCCACCCCCGGGCTTCCTACAGAGGTCATGCAGAGGTCATCCTTTTATGGCCAGTGATCTGCCTTCCACTCGTTGAAGACCCCTGCAGGTCAGGCTGTCCGTCATACCTTTGCAGGTCAGTCACACACCACGGATAGAAATAGCAATCACCTCATGTTAGTTAGAGTTAGCCTAGCTTAGCATGAAGACTGGAAGCAGGCGAAAAGAGCTCGCGCACCTCAATCCAGAGTCCAAACTTTAATGCCGCAGCATCGATTAACCCCTCAATGCTCAGTTGACACACACAGTTCTGTTCACGTTTAAGGTTAACGGCTTACAAGACGTTGAAATGAGGCCAATATAAATCTGGAAATGATAAAGAAACAGTGAATCTGATATTATGGTATAATCATTCAACAGGTTTATCAAATTTCCATTTGTTATTTTTAATTGTTTTATTTCTAAAATCTGCATTTAAAATGCAGTTTTATTTTCGTTATTTAGTTAGTTCCTGTTCTTGGATCAGAGTTTAATTTAATGTTTCACTCATTAAATAACGCATTTAGGGTCAGAGCGTCCTGCATTTCTCAGATTTAATTGACTAAACTTTCCATTGGCATCATAAATGGGCTAAAGAAATAGTGCTGCGTGGTTCTAAGAGGTAGCAGGATGGACCTGACGACGATGATGATGATGATGGCAGAGACAGGAAACCTTTGTGAACAGTAGAGCATTTTTATTAATAATAATAATAATGCATTGATTTTATATAGCGCTTTTCTAGAAATCTAAATCTAAATCTAGAGCAGCTCAAAGAGCAACCGGGGGAGGAGCTTCTGGGTGCCTTTGTCATTCAGCTCCAGAGCGTGTAGAGACACCAGTGAAACCTGAGTGGCGTCATCTTTCAGCCTGGAGGTTCATCGTGAAGTCATCTCACACGAGCCGTATTGGTGCAGCTATGTTCTACTGACTGACCTCGGATGCCCTGCACAAAACTACACAACAATAGTACCAAGTACATTACATTACATCATCTCGGCGTTGGCACGGTGGCGCAGTGAGTCGTGCTGTCGCCTCACACCAAGCAGGTTCCAGGTTTGATTCCTATCTGTGCGTAGTTTCTATGTTCTCCCCGTGTCTGCGTGGGTTCCCTCCGGGTTCCTTTCACCTCCACCTCCACAAACTTGCAGCTCAAGTGAACTGCGAGCGCTAAAGTTGTCCATAGGTCTGAGTGTGAGTGTGAATGAATAAATGAATGAACCCCTTGAGAGGGGTTGGACTCTCTTGGTGTGCACCCTCCAGGAGGAGTTCAAGTACCTCGGGGTCTTGTTCAGGAGTGAGGGAAGGATGGAGCGGGAGATCGACAGACGGATCGGTGCAGCGTCTGCAGTGATGCGGACTCTGCACCGATCCGTCATGGTGAAGAGAGAGAGAGAGAGAGAGAGCTGAGCCCAAAGGTGAAGAGAGAGAGAGAGCTGAGCCCAAAGGTGAAGAGAGAGAGAGAGCTGAGCCCAAAGGTGAAGAGAGAGAGAGAGCTGAGCCCAAAGGTGAAGCTCTCGATTTACCGGTCGATCTCCGTTCCTACCCTCACCTGCCGGTCGGTCTCCGTTCCTACCCTCACCTGCCGGTCGGTCTCCGTTCCTACCCTCACCTGTGGTCACGAGCTTTGGGTAGTGACCGAAAGAACGAGGTCGCGGGTACAAGCGGCTGAAATGAGCTTCCTCCGTAGGGGGGGCGGGGCTCTCCCTTAGAGATGGGGTGAGAAGCTCACTCATCCGGGAGGAGCTCGGAGTAGAGCCGCTGCTCCTCTGCGTTGAGAGGAGCCAGATGAGGTGCATCTATTCAGGATGCCTCCTGAACGCCTCCCTGGTGAGGTGTTCAGGGCACGTCCCACCGGGAGGAGACCACGGGGAAGACCCAGGACACGCTGGAGAGACTATGTCTCTCGGCTGGCCTGGGAACGCCTCGGGGTCCCCCCGGAAGAGCTAGAGGAAGAGGCCGGGGAGAGGGAAGTCTGGGCTTCCCTGCTTAGGCTGCTGCCCCCGCGACCCGCATGAATGGTTGAGGCTCTCGATAACAACATCGGTCTGTTGTCATCAGGCAGGCTTCCTCTGCAACGCCGCACAGTCAGCAGAGATGGGAAGTATGCGCAGTGCAGTGCCCTGAAACACAAAACCGCCTCACACACAATGCAGTGCAGCAATAAAACCATCATCATAGTACCAAGTTCCTGACGATGCGCAGCAACACTTTAATTAAGTCACAGAGCAAGACGTGTGCAACCAGCAGCAAAAAGGCCGGGCAAATGCGAGGTGTGATGTGACGGAGCAGACAAAAGCTCGTAGCGCTCCAGAATTCGTATCGCGTTCCCGATAGTCGCATCCAGAAAACTCTGATCTTCATCCTGAATGGAAACGTCTCTCCTCGCAGGCCAGAGACTTTGTGCTTTGGTGCCGACTTTCAGCAGTACACGCACCAGTAGACCAGGTTAAACAGAATGTAGGAGCCGGGGAAGATCATGCGGGAATAGGTGTCAATGGCATGGGTGTTCTGGATGATCCGGAAGCTGCGGAGGCCCTTCTTTCTGGCTCCGGTAGACTCATTGTCCAGGGACAGATGCACCACCATCTGCTCCTGTTTTTCTGGTGGCTCCTCAGCTGCCATGGAGGCCCTTGTGTACCCTGCCAGGCTGCTCGTGTCTGCTTCGCTGTATGTACCATCCAGCATCATGGTCTTACTGTGGGACATGCCACATGTGCAGGCCAGAGTCTGGGACTAGTCAGAAGGAAGGAAAGCATTCAAGGCTCAATAGAAAGTCGACAGTATCCTTTGTAGGTGTTGTAAATGTCAGAAATGCTCTCCGTACCTGTTGCCTGACTTTTTCTCTGAGCTTGCGGTCCTTCCCATCTCTCACTGTTGTCAGGTAGTTGACGGCAGCATATTCGAGCACGGACAGGAAGACAAAGACGAAGCTCACCCAGAGGTAAATGTCCACAGCTTTGATGTAGGAGACCCTGGGCATGGAGGCGTTGACTCCAGTGATGATGGTGGACATGGTGAGCACTGTCGTTATACCTGAAGCACAGAACGCATTCGGCCTTGTGTTGGAAGGGCGATAAAGGAAGAGCATAAGAAAACATCTGAAAATAATCTAAAAAGAAAGAAATGTAAATGATGGCCACTACAAACACAACAAGGAAATGTCATGTACGCCCCAGTAGAGGGGGCCCTGAAAACAATCACACACATGCATAGCATGTAGCATCCCGCAGCATGCAGAGAGGACATAGGGTGAATGTGCCGCCATGATTGGCACACCTGGAGCAGCTGGAGGGGGCGGCACCTTGGCAGTGCCCTGGAGGTAGACTGGCCCCTCTCCAGCGCACACTCCATAGCTAGTCCAGGCTGGGACTTGAGCCGGCGACCCTTCGGTTCCCACCCCAAGGCCCAACCTGCTGAGCCACTGCCTCCCCAGTACAGATTTGTTTGTGGCGCACGCTCAGCTGTTGCCGCTGCTTCCAGTGCCGACAGCAAGCTAATCCTGATTCCTGCTCCTTGAAACAGATCAGTTTGACATTGATCTCCTCATATCACTCTCAGAATGAACAGCATTCAGTGGTTTTCGGTTTTCTCTGAGGCTCTCTTGTGGAGCTACACAGTAAATCTGAAATCTTCTTGCCTAGAGAGACTCTGGCAGGGACGGCCCTGCGGTCGATCCAGAAGGACACCCAGGACAGCATGACCATTAGAGTGGCAGGAAAGTAGGTCTGCAGCAGGAAGAAGAAGATGTGGCGCCGCAGGGTGAAGTTTATGAACAGACGGTTGTACCAGCCTAGAAGGGGAGAAATAAAACAGCATTGGTCTGCTAAGCTGCCGTGATGCACAGAGAAACACGACATTAGGAGCAAAGCAACAACCGAACACAACAGAGATAATCGTTGACAGCAAAATGTGTCAAGCATAAAAATATGAGAACAGTCAATGTCAGTGTTTCGGCTCCTTCCTGACATCGTAAAACCTTTTCAGAGGAACCTCCATTGCTTCAGTAAAAGCAAAAGCACTTCTCACCGCCATCCAGTGGCGGCCGTGCATTTCACACCGAGGCCTTCAGTATTACTTAGTCCGACTTGAATAAATACCCCTCATACTACCATCATGTATGACACCACTGCTGGATAAATAATATACAGAAATACACTCACGCAGTACTGGGTGTTGCATTACCTCAATCTTGTACAACATGGGCATTTAAAAATCAAGAAACCTGCATCAGCAATTAAAACGTATCACTAAATACATGCTACTGTCAAACTTACAAATGAAAGGGAAAGAATAGGAAAGCTTTAACAAGATTGTACACGAAATAGCAAAATTTCAGTTTAATATGAGAAAGACAGTGTTGTGAGATGTGTCTCCCTCCTGTGTTAGGATAGGTAGCTCATTGTGTGAGTGCGCGTTCATTGTTTATTGTTTAAAAGGATCCCCATTAGCTGCCACCAAAGTGACGAGCTAGTCTTCCTGGGGTCCACACAGAAAGACAACACAAAACACACGACACACGATACATATGATCACAAGTCACTTCATCGTGATCACTTGAGACGACGGTGGTGCAGGTGGTTGAATGGGTCGTCCTACGATCGAGAGGCTGGCGGTTCGATTCTGGAACATGTGTACACTGTCGTTGTGTCCTTGGGCAGGACACTTCACCCACATTGCTTGTGTGAATGCAGTGAGCGAGTGAATGCCGGTGGTGGCGTGTGCGTGTAAAGCATCTTTGAGTGTCCAGAAAAGCGCTATATAAAATCAACACATCATTATTATAATCTAAAAGCAATACAAAATTATAAATAGCGTAGCATTTTAGGAAAACTAATTACATTCATGGTTAATATTTCATTATTACATTCATACATGAGCTCTTTTAATTACCTACTCACATATCTAAATAGTGCATCCTTAGTTGGTACTTAAAAGAGACTTTACTATTCAAATCACGTATATTCAGTTGGCAATTATTCCAAAGCTTGATAGCAGGATAGACAACTGCCCTCTTCAAGGCATTTGTCTTTGGACGTGGTAAAATAATCTGTCCATCATTAGCTGACCGAGTAAAATGAGAATAAACCTGACAATTTGTTCTTGTCGGAAATCAGGTTGAGAAGAGAAAACGGTGTTCCAGAACAATCTAGCCGTATTGAAAGCCAGCCTCTTCTCAACCGTTAACCATGAGAGTTGTCGGTGCAATCGAACAGTGTTTGTTCTTATGGGACAGTGTGAGACCAACCTGGCAGCTCTGTTGGACCAGAGGACCATACAGGTGCACAATAATCCAGGTGACATAACATTAAAGATTTAGTCACCTGCCCCACAATGTGTGTAGGAACAGAAGAAAGACATCTCCTCACCATGGAGATACCACTACCCATGTTCTTCACTCTGGTATCAATGTGTTCTGCCCAACGGCAGCTGGCTATCAATCACTGGGCCCAGTAATATGGAGTCGGGGACCCTTTCCTGAGCGCTGTCCGGTCTCTGTTTGATCGAAGTCAGAGCTTGGTTCGCTCTGCCACTGTCCCACAATTGCCCATTGGTGGTGGTTGTAGACCTTGTTGTGCATTGTAGTATTCTCTAAATCAGTCTTTGATTTGAGATGGAATGCTGGTGTTAGTTTAGCAAGCTAAAGATGCAGAAAGTACACAAAAAGGTTGATGCATATGTAAAGAGGGAATAAGTTGTCCAAGCATCAGCTCTTAGTCCAGGGCTGTACCCGTAGGAGAGACATTTTGGGTCATCTGGTATTGCAGAAAACATTTGTGAAATGCTGGTGAAAGTGTTGTGTTGTCTACCTGTGCTGCTGTAGAAAGCCAGTCTGGAGGTCGTGTGAAACTTCTGGATGAGGAACTGAGACAGCGAAATCCTGTCATCAGTGCTCAGGGACGCATCCCCACTTTTCCAATACAGCATTAGGTCTTCGTCTGTGTAAGCATCTGAAGCACAGACAGGATGACATAAGTCAAGGCTTTTTCTGATGTCAGCACCAATTTGATCGCTATTATGGAATTGTATACATTTTTATGAATATTATTTTTTACTATTTTAACAATCTCACACTAGCTGTGACACACATCAAAAATAATCACTACAGGGTATTCTACACGGGAGGGGTGCTGTCATATTTTCACAAAAAGGAATACAGTGGAATGGAATGCCTGGAATTGAAAGTGAATTCCATGAAATTCTTTGAAACGGAATGAATTGGAATGCCTGGCCACAAAACACAAATGAACCTTACAGCAACAGCAGCCATTTGACCTATCCCACAACCTTCTCCAAAACATTGTACAGCTAATAGGCATCATTGATGACAGATTATTGGTTCTTTAATCAAGAGGAGCAGATAATGTGAAGCTAGAACGATGTCGTTAACGGGTTTACAAGTTTACGAGATATGTGGGACATTTGTGTAAAATTATAAATTCTGTTGTCAGCACATTCAACAACTACGTACACAACAAAGTATTTAATAAGAATATTTCATTCATTCAGATCTAGGATGTGTGAGGCCTATAATCTGCCTCAGCACCACATGGAAGCTCCTATCAGGCATCATCGCAAACAAAATGAGCAGGCACCTGGATCAATACATGAGTAGGGCACAGAAAGGGATTGGTAATAACACCAGGGCAGCCAAACACCAGCTACTGGTTGACAGGACAGTCGCCAGAGACTGCAAGGCCAGGAGCACCAACCTGTGCACTGCCTGGACTGCCTACAAGAAAGCCTCTGACTCGATGCCGCACTGCAATGCCTGAAACTGTAGAACATGAACAGGACAATAAGAACCTTCCTCCAGAACGCAATGAGGCTATGGAAGACAACTCTAGAAGCTAGCTCAAAGCCAGTTGCACGGGTGAGCATCAAGTGCGGCATCTAACAATGAGATGCTCTATCGCCCCTGCTGTTCTGCATAGGCCTAAACCCCAGCCAGATCATCGCCCAGAGTGGTTTCAGGTACCGGTTCCGAAGTGGAACGACTATCAGCCACCTCCTCTTCATGGATGACATCAAGCTGTGTGCCAAGAACGAGCGTAATATCGACTCTCTGAGTCACCTCACGAGGATATACAGCAATGACATCGGGATGTCATTCAGACTTGATAAGTGTGGGTGAATGGTATCTAGAAGAAGGAAGGTGATCACAACTGAAGGGGTTGAACTATACCTGAATGCAACTTAAGATAAGTGCAGGACAGCTACAAACACCTGGGGATCCCACAGGTAAATTATTATTATTATTATTATTATTTTTTTCCTATACCTTGTCTGCATTCGTGCTCAACAGTGACAACAAACACAACGTCAGTCTCTGTTAGAGTTCTATGCTTTTTATTCTTATAGTGATTGTGACCGTCACCTGCCCTCTTGGCAGACTAGCCTATTCATATTTTATTAGTTTTATTACCTGCTTACCGCCGTAGAGGGCTGTGCACACCGCAGTGAACATACAACATGTAAACCCACAGGTAAATTATAACCATGAGGAGGCAGCTAGGTGGTCAGCCACAGCCAAATAGCTACAGAGTGTGAGGCAGGTTCTCAAGAGTCAGCTGAATGGCAAGAAGCAGATCCAGCAGCTATGCCCTACCAGTAATCTGATACCTTGCTGGCATAATATCATAGCCAATGGAAGCGATACAAGCTACCGATATCAAGACAAGAAAGCTCCTCACAATGCATGGAGGGTTTCACCCTAAGTCCAGTATTCTGAGGCTGCACACGAACTGGAAAGTGGCAGGCCGAGGACTACTGAGCATCAAGGAAACGACATCCCTCCAAGAACACATCAATAAAATGGCCCCCAGTGACAACCTGCTGAGTGAATCCCTCAGGCAACAGAAGCCCAGTAAGGAGAAGTAGGAGCCAGAGGGGCTATCATGGAAGGACACGCCCCTGCATGGCTTGGCTCACAAGCTTAACACACGGACACACACACAGCATAGTGTAAAGAAACAACACTAGTACTGCTCACAAGCTTAACACACGGACACACACACAGCATAGTGTAAAGAAACAACACTAGTACTGCTCACAAGCTTAACACATGGATACACACACAGCATAGTGTAAAGAAACAACACTAGTACTGTTCACAAGCTTAACACACGGATACACACACAGCATAGTGTAAAGAAACAACGCTAGTACTGCTCACAAGCTTAACACACGGATACACACACAGCATAGTGTAAAGAAACAACACTAGTACTGTTCACAAGCTTAACACACGGATACACACACAGCATAGTGTAAAGAAACAACACTAGTACTGCTCACAAGCTTAACACACGGATACACACACAGCATAGTGTAAAGAAACAACGCTAGTACTGTTCACAAGCTTAACACACGGATACACACACAGCATAGTGTAAAGAAACAACGCTAGTACTGCTCACAAGCTTAACACACGGATACACACACAGCATAGTGTAAAGAAACAACGCTAGTACTGCTCAGAAGCTTAACACACGGATACACACACAGCATAGTGTAAAGAAACAACGCTAGTACTGCGCACAAGCTTAACACACGGATACACACACAGCATAGTGTAAAGAAACAAAACTAGTACTGCTCACAAGCTTAACACACGGATACACACACAGCATAGTGTAAAGAAACAACGCTAGTACTGTTCACAAGCTTAACACACGGATACACACACAGCATAGTGTAAAGAAACAACGCTAGTACTGTTCACAAGCTTAACACACGGATACACACACAGCATAGTGTAAAGAAACAACACTAGTACTGCTCACAAGCTTAACACACGGATACACACACAGCATAGTGTAAAGAAACAGCGCTAGTACTGCTCACAAGCTTAACACACGGATACACACACAGCATAGTGTAAAGAAACAGCGCTAGTACTGCTCACAAGCTTAACACATGGATACACACACAGCATAGTGTAAAGAAACAACACTAGTACTGCTCACAAGCTTAACACACGGATACACACACAGCATAGTGTAAAGAAACAACGCTAGTACTGTTCACAAGCTTAACACACGGATACACACACAGCATAGTGTAAAGAAACAACGCTAGTACTGCTCACAAGCTTAACACACGGATACACACACAGCATAGTGTAAAGAAACAGCGCTAGTACTGCTCACAAGCTTAACACACGGATACACACACAGCATAGTGTAAAGAAACAGCGCTAGTACTGCTCACAAGCTTAACACACGGATACACACACAGCATAGTGTAAAGAAACAGCGCTAGTACTGTTCACAAGCTTAACACACGGATACACACACAGCATAGTGTAAAGAAACAGCGCTAGTACTGTTCACAAGCTTAACACACGGATACACACACAGCATAGTGTAAAGAAACAGCGCTAGTACTGTTCACAAGCTTAACACATGGATACACACACAGCATAGTGTAAAGAAACAGCGCTAGTACTGCTCACAAGCTTAACACACGGATACACACACAGCATAGTGTAAAGAAACAACGCTAGTACTGCTCACAAGCTTAACACACGGATACACACACAGCATAGTGTAAAGAAACAACGCTAGTACTGTTCACAAGCTTAACACACGGATACACACACAGCATAGTGTAAAGAAACAACGCTAGTACTGTTCACAAGCTTAACACACGGATACACACACAGCATAGTGTAAAGAAACAGCGCTAGTACTGCTCACAAGCTTAACACACGGATACACACACAGCATAGTGTAAAGAAACAACGCTAGTACTGCTCACAAGCTTAACACACGGATACACACACAGCATAGTGTAAAGAAACAAAACTAGTACTGCTCACAAGCTTAACACACGGATACACACACAGCATAGTGTAAAGAAACAACGCTAGTACTGCTCACAAGCTTAACACACGGATACACACACAGCATAGTGTAAAGAAACAGCGCTAGTACTGCTCACAAGCTTAACACACGGATACACACACAGCATAGTGTAAAGAAACAGCGCTAGTACTGCTCACAAGCTTAACACACGGATACACACACAGCATAGTGTAAAGAAACAGCGCTAGTACTGCTCACAAGCTTAACACACGGATACACACACAGCATAGTGTAAAGAAACAACACTAGTACTGCTCACAAGCTTAACACACGGATACACACACAGCATAGTGTAAAGAAACAACGCTAGTACTGCTCACAAGCTTAACACACGGATACACACACAGCATAGTGTAAAGAAACAACGCGAGTACTGCTCACAAGCTTAACACACGGATACACACACAGCATAGTGTAAAGAAACAACACTAGTACTGCTCACAAGCTTAACACACGGATACACACACAGCATAGTGTAAAGAAACAACACTAGTACTGCGCACAAGCTTAACACACGGATACACACACAGCATAGTGTAAAGAAACAACGCTAGTACTGCTCACAAGCTTAACACACGGACACACACACAGCATAGTGTAAAGAAACAACGCTAGTACTGCTCACAAGCTTAACACACGGATACACACACAGCATAGTGTAAAGAAACAACACTAGTACTGCTCACAAGCTTAACACACGGATACACACACAGCATAGTGTAAAGAAACAACACTAGTACTGCTCACAAGCTTAACACACGGATACACACACAGCATAGTGTAAAGAAACAACGCTAGTACTGTTCACAAGCTTAACACACGGATACACACACAGCATAGTGTAAAGAAACAACGCTAGTACTGCTCACAAGCTTAACACACGGATACACACACAGCATAGTGTAAAGAAACAACACTAGTACTGCTCACAAGCTTAACACACGGATACACACACAGCATGTGATAAACTAAGCGAATGCAGATCAAGCTGTGAGTTTCTGCAACACACACAAGCTGAGAAGTGTCAGTGTAGCCCGCTTAGCATGTTTATCACTTAGAATCTGCAAACTATACTGTGATTGTCAAAGATGTGTAGTAATTTGCAAAACATGTTTTACGTTCTAGAATGGCTTCCACCGAGGATCCGGCTCCATTGCATACTTACAGCTCTCCAGCTCTAGTGTGCACGTCTGCGAGTCCAAAGGGAAACGGCTGAAGTCCATGTTGCATGCAGCAGTAACGGTAACCCTGGGAATTGAAAGCAGGGTAGAACTTTAGTAGGTATATGATACTGTACCAGCAGGATCTCATTTTGCTGGGTTTCAAATACCCAAGGCAGTTATCTGTGCACGAGAGGAGCATCTCGTCCTCACCTCAGGCTGTACAGGACATGACCGTCAGGGAAGACTCGCAGCATGATGTTGTCAGTGGTAGTGTCATGGATGAAAGATCTCTTGGAGTGGACAAAGAACACATCGGGCACCCAGATCTTCTTCACTAGGCGCCCGTCGAAGGTCATACTCTTGTTGGTGGAGCTTGGGAATGCCAGCCTCTCATCCTTCCAGTAGTGTCTCAGATACAGGGTCATGGTGAAGTCCTGGAGGAATGGGGTCAGGTTAGGAGAAGGACAAACATGCTCTCCATTAATGCTCACCACATCGACTTACTTGCTGCCCCTGCTTAATTGAACTCCACAGGGATTTCTGGAATATATGGTTTATTTATGACGAGAGACAAGAGGAATGTTAAAGATAAGTTAAGTGTGGTCCACACCTTCTATCGGTCCTAGATTATCACTGCCTTCTTGCCTCTGTCCTCCTGTTGCTATGCAAGTAGGGCTGGACCTGCCAAACGTGATCAGCGTTCATCTCACTTGCCTCATGACATTACATAAAACCATAAAATCAGTTTGGAGTGATGCTCCAGCAACACTAAGATGAAAGTGTCTGATGATGCATCAGGCCAGTCCAGAGGCATGTCTGAATCTCTCCATTGCCTAATAACTGTAATGCGTTGTAAGAATGCTAACGTTAGTAAGGCAAGCCTGTCCCATGAATATTTAAATGGATTGTGAGAGCTGAATCTACTTAAATAAGTAGCTTCTGAAGAAAGAAGTAACAAAGGGGAAACAAAAAGAACTAGAATACATGTCATTCCTCTTTGGATACTTCTTTGTAAAGTTAAGCAGTGTTGTTGTTGTTGTTGTTGTTTTAGTCTTGGGTGTTAATATGTTTACATTTAGACAATAATCTATGTAGTTTGGAAGAGCTGTGAGATTTCTCATAGACACACTTCAAAATAAAGTTGGTATTTGTTTTTTTAACCAAAATATATTCAGTTCAATTAACTCCCCCTTGAACTGCCACCTTATCGTGCTGGGGGAGACCCACCGCCCAGGGCAAAAAGGCCCTGGGTGATGGGTCAGACTCTAAGAGGAGTTCAAAAACCCCTATGACAGAATTAAGAGCAAGGACCATGCATTTTCTTCCCCGTATGTTGCAGTAGCGTGAGTCGCATTAAAAACGAATCCCATTTCTTTTTAGCTAACCACAAGTTAGCTAAAAAGTTAGAGAGAGAGAGAGAGATCTCAGGAATCCTATATTTTCCACTCAACTGTATGTGATGACATTATCCACGACGGTTTTCTGGTATTGCTTGTGTTGCATGACATTTAAGCCACTTACCATGTCTACCTCTGATATACTGTCCAGGCTCTCCACCTGAACGTCCACCCCAACAGGGACAGCTGGACCTGCAGAGTAATATCAAACCGGTTAGATATGCATTTATGTATCTAACAGAAAAACAACTCTGCTATAGGTGAACAGGCTAGTTCAGGTTGGAGGACTTCATTTTTAAATTCTAAATTCTAAATTCATTAAATGTGCATGCATGTGCACACACATCTTGCGCAGGTTTTCGTACTGTGACATCACAGAAAGAGAGATTTCTTCCAGAAGCGTTTCTATACTTGATTACAGAACTACACAAACTACACAAACTACACACACTACGCAGGATTGGCTGGATGGTTTGTTTTTGCTGTTTTTGGGTTGATATTGACCCAAAATCACCATAATAGTGTAGAAACATGGGAAAGTGAGTCATAACTACTACTATTACAAATACTACTACTATTGTTATTGCAACTACTAGTACAACTACAGTTATTACTACTATTACTACAATTGTTACTGCCACTACTACATGTTATTATTAGTACTACTACTACTATTACTACAGTTATTACTACTACTACTATTACTACTACATTTACAACTACTACTATTACTACTACAGTTACAACTACTACTATTACAACAACAGTCATTACTATTATTACTATTACTACTAGTATTGTTACTGCAACTACTACAACAACTACAGTTATTACTACTATTACTACAATTGTTACTGCCACTACTACATGTAGTACTACATACTACTACTACTACTACTACTACTATTACTACAGTTATTACTACTACTACTACTACTGCAGTTACTACTATTTCTACTACTATTGTTACTGCTACTACTACTCATTATTACTACTACGATTACTATTACTACAGTTATTACTACCACTACAGTTATTACTATACTACTAGAGTTATGACTACTACTACTACTACTACTACTACAGTTACTACTACTAGAATTATTACTGCTACTACTATTACAGTTATTACTACTATTACTACTACTACAGTTATTACTACAACTACAATTGTTACTGCTGCTGCTACTCTTACTACTACTACTAATAATACTAATACTACTTGTCATGACCGGCTCAAAGCCATGACAAACGACAAGGAATAGACATCAGACTTGCAGTGAAAAAGTGTTTTAAGAACAAAATATGTACAAAACTATATAAAAACATGTCGAGCGACAGTAAACAAAGACATAAAGCATAGTAGGACGACGTCTAAGGGGGACCAGAGTCTCAGCTGGACTGAAGGAGGAGCGAGGATATATCTGCTGGAGAACCGGGCCCAGGTGAATCCAGTCAGCCAGAGTTCAGGCACCGCCCACCAATTAACCTCTCAGAGACGTCAAGCAGAACAACGCAACAACAACAACAACAACAACAACAACAGCAGGCTCAAGGCCGTCACCCTTCCCCCTGAAGAAAAGGCTCTAAAAGGAAACAACTCTGGTAGAGACTCCATAACAGAAGGCTTGAAAACCCCATCAGAACCAGAACCTCCTTCACCGCAGGATCCTGTTCGAAGCGTATTTGCAGACTCTGGGGAGGAAGCAGCAACAGACAGCAGAAGAACCCGGAGAGAATATTGAAATATCTGTATTATATAGTTCCTGACAGTTATTAAAACAAAAAAGGTCACCTGGCCACGGTTATGTTATGGCTGATCAGTGCGTTTATGTGTGTGTGTGTGTGTGTGTGTGTGCGTGTGTGTGTGTGTGTGTGTGTAGGTGTGTGTGTAGGTGTGCGTGTGTGTGTGTGTGTGTGTAGGTGTGCGTGTGTGTGTGTGTGTAACGACAGAGTTACGTCACCAAACAATTTTGCTGTTAAGCGAAACCCCCGTTAACCCCCGGCCGATATATATATATTTGCATACATGTAGGCGATGTATACTGTACACGTGTGCGTACACACAACTACGCAGCCAGTGCATTCCGCTAGACGTAACAGTGATTCCTTGTCACTAAACACATACTTTTACTGAAAGCCCATCGTAACTCTGAGGCGTCGTTCTACGGATGCAACGTTATGTGCGGACCATCGGTGAATACACGTATGCTACACGTATGTTACACGTATGCTACACGTATGTTACACGTATGCTACACGTATGTTACACGTATGTTACACGTATGCTACACGTATGTTACACGTATGTTACACGTATGCTACACGTATGTTACACGTATGTTACACATATGTTACACGTATGTTACGCGTATGTTACACGTATGTTACACGTATGTTACACGTATGCTACACGTATGTTACACGTATGTTACACGTATGCTACACGTATGTTACACGTATGTTACACGTATGCTACACGTATGTTACACGTATGCTACACGTATGCTACACGTATGTTACACGTATGTTACACGTATGTTACACGTATGCTACACGTATGTTACACGTATGCTACACGTATGTTACACGTATGCTACACGTATGTTACACGTATGTTACACGTATGCTACACGTATGTTACACGTATGTTACACATATGTTACACGTATGTTACGCGTATGTTACACGTATGTTACACGTATGTTACACGTATGCTACACGTATGTTACACGTATGTTACACGTATGCTACACGTATGTTACACGTATGCTACACGTATGTTACACGTATGCTACACGTATGCTACACGTATGTTACACGTATGTTACACGTATGTTACACGTATGCTACACGTATGTTACACGTATGCTACACGTGTGTTACACGTATGTTACACGTATGTTACACGTATGTTACACGTATGCTACACGTATGTTACACGTATGTTACACATATGTTACACGTATGTTACACATATGTTACACATATGTTACACGTATGTTACGCGTATGTTACACGTATGTTACACGTATGTTACACGTATGCTACGCGTATGTTACGCGTATGTTACACGTATGTTACATGTATGCTACACGTATGTTACACGTATGCTACACGTATGTTACACGTATGCTACACGTATGTTACACGTATGCTACACGTATGTTACGCGTATGTTACGCGTATGTTACATGTATGTTACACGTATGTTACACGTATGTTACACGTATGTTACACGTATGTTACGCGAATGTTGCACGTATGTTACACGTATGTTACACGTATGCTGCACGTATGTTGCACGTATGTTACATGTATGTTACAGGTATGTTGCACGTATGTTACACGTACGTTACGCGTATGTTACGCGTATGTTACATGTATGTTTCACGTATGTTGCACGAATGTTACACGTATGCTGCACGTATGTTGCACGAATGTTGCACGTATGTTGCACGAATGTTACACGTATGTTACACGTATGCTGCACGTATGTTGCACGAATGTTGCACGTATGTTGCACGAATGTTACACGTATGTTACACGAGAGGCTCCTGCAGAACTGAGGAAGACTCCTGGACGAGAGGTCAAAGGTCTTCAATCAGCCTGAACCAACCTTTGCTTTGCTTGATTTACTTTGACCTGAATGACGGAGAAACGACACAGACATGGCAACACCAACGCCGTCTGGAAGCAGAGCTTACCTGCGAAGGCGGGCCTCATGGTGAAGTCATGCTCGTCGATGCTGAGCAGGTGGCTGGTCTTCACCTGCCGAGCTTTAGTCCCATCTACGACCTTCCTGGAGAGGGGGCTGCCGAAATGGGAGCAGACAGAAGGAATGAGTGGGATGAGAGGACACAGCCAGTGTTATTCTGATTGTATTTTACTAATGTGTTAGGAAGCCACGATACTTCCTCAGCTGTTTGAAGGGAAAACAAGAGCAGTGGCTTTTTAAGTCTGGATTACTACGAAACTAAAAGGCGAGTGGTTCAGTGAGCCAGTCTAATAGAACCTGCAGTTTATCTGACTCTTACTTTAGCTTGCTGGCTGTTACACCAAAGTCAGATTTCCATGGTAACTGAAGCAGCAGAATAACTTTTTTTTATGGGTCATTCACTATTGAAACAGTTTTGCCATATATATATTATATATATATACTCTTCACTACCGTTTAAAAGTTTGGGGTCACAGTTTCTTTCAATGATAATTTTAAACTAATCAGAAACACTCTCTCTGCATTGCTAACGTGGTAAACGACTATTCCAGCTGCAGATGTCTGTTTCTTGGTGCAACATCTGCATCGGTGTATGGAGGCCCGTCTCCAGCAGCATCACTGCAGGGTTCTGACGCTACAACGTGTTTGCTCATTGCGTCACAAGGATAATGAAGTAGCAGCTGTGGCTCAGTTGGTAGAGTTGGACGTCTAGTGATCAGAGAGTCGGTGGTTCGAATCCCAGCCCTGTCCTTTGCATCGTCCTCCCCAACATCAGCCCCTCTCATGTCCTCCCTCACTACGTCCATGTCTCTTCTCCTGGTTCGTCCTCTAGTCCTGTTCCCTGGCCGCTCCATCCTCAGCATCCTTCTACCGATATAGTCCCCGTCTCTCCTCTGGACATGTCCAAACCATCAAAGTCTGGTCTCTCTGACCTCGTCTCCAAAACGTCTAACCTTCACTGTCCCTCTTATTGTCTCATTTCTAATCCTGTCCAACCTGGACACTCCCAAGGAGAACCTCAGCATCTTCATCTCCTCCACTTCTAGCTCCGCCTCCTGTCTTTTCCTCAGAGACACTGTCTCTAAGCCGTCCATCATGTCTGTCCTCACCACTGTCTCTAAGCCGTCCATCATGGCTGTCCTCACCACTGTCTCTGAGCCGTCCATCATGGCTGTCCTCACCACTGTCTCTGAGCCGTCCATCATGGCTGTCCTCACCACTGTCTCTAAGCCGTCCATCATGTCTGTCCTCACCACTGTCTCTCAGCCGTCCATCATGGCTGTCCTCACCACTGTCTCTAATCCGTCCTTCATGGCTGTCCTCACCACTGTCTCTAAGCCGTCCATCATGTCTGTCCTCACCACTGTCTCTAATCCGTCCTTCATGGCTGTCCTCACCACTGTCTCTCAGCCGTCCATCATGGCTGTCCTCACCACTGTCTTGTAGACCTGTCCCTTCGTCCTATCACAGAGCACACCTGATACTTTCCTCCCCCCGTTCCAGCCTGCCTGCACACGATTCTTCACCTCCTTTCCACATTCTCTCCATCACTCTGCTCTGTTGACCCGAGGTACCTGAAGTCCTCTCCCTTCTTTACGTCTATTCCTTGTAGCTTCACTGTCCCCCCTGGGCGCACCAAGTACCAACACCCACGCCGGTGACCCCGCACCGCACCGCACAGATAGAATTCGAACCAGCTACCGCTAAGCACTATTCTATTCTATTCTATTCTATTTTATTCTGTTCTATTCTACTCTAAATTAGTCATGATGCCCTCAGGATATTTATTGAGAGAATATTTCACATAATCTTAAGATACTAATTAAAACGAGGCACAAATTCATGAAGGTATTTGCAGATTGTTTTATAGATTTCCTTGAGAATTAATAAATATTTTGATCCCTCCCCCCCCTCCCCCCCCCCCCCCCCCCCTTGATGGTTGAGACGGCGTGGCATCGACATGGGGGGGGGGGGGTTCGGCCGATGCTGGCATTCTGGCTGTTCTTGGACATGACGGAGAAGTGTCGGTGTGTGTGTGTGTGGGGGGGGGGGGGGGGGGACGACCCCGTAACGCAGCGTTCCTGGACGGTTTGGTGTGAAAAGGGGGCGACGCGCCTGTTCCGGACCAACGAGGTCCTTTCCGCCCAGCTGATCTGCGACCTGCGACGCTTCCTCCCACCTGCTGCACCCGAACAGCAGAGAAGCTTTCGGTACTTACGTGCCCGCCTTGCGCGTCTCCGCCGGCGCAGACCAGCGCTTCTTCCTGCTTTTGCGTTTGCTGCACTCCAGGATCGGGACCAAGCACAGAAGCAGCAGCAGAAAGCGAACGTAGGAAGGCATGATGCATTTAAAAGTCCCACCGGCAGTCGATCGGAGCCGCCGCGGGTCCACGTGCACGACGCTGCGTGCGAGGCACCATCTTCCTGCACGAAGGGGGTGAAATAAAGACCGGAGCGCCGGAAGGTCGGGAGGCAGAAGCGTGCTACGCGCTCTGATTGGTCTTTAGACGACAGGAGCGCGCAGCATCAGCACCACACGCAGCGACCCCGTCCCTCTGGACCAGATGTTCAGGGGGGGGCAGCTGGGCCCCAGAGCAGAACCGCGTTTTACCTTTTCCTTTCTTACAACACACAAACAGTTTGTCACGGAACTTCACAAACAGTAAAGCAAACAAATAAAGTGATCAATATCACGATAACGATCATTAGCACCCCCCCCCGCCCCCCCCCCCCAGCCAAGTGAGACCTTGAGCTGCTAATGAGGAATCAGAATCCCGACACAGATCAGAATCGTTTGGTTTTCAGTAAATTGGACAACTTGGCATGTGAACTAAAATGTACCCTCATATCTACATTACAAGTGTAGTAGTAGTAGTAGCTACTACTCAGGCGTACTACTGAGTAGTAGTAGCTGTAATACTCACACCTTCAACCACCGCTGAGGTTTCTGTGTTTTTACCTTCGTCTTTTCATCTATGTAGGTCCACCTATAGAAAAGCTGAGATGGGTGATGTAACTAAATATTCTTCACACACAGACAGCTGGCAGTTATCAGGTGTGTGTGCGTGTGTGTGTGTGTGTGCGTGCACGAAGGTGTAATAAAGACACACACATGGAAACAGTTCTTTCTTTCAAGCCATTTATTTTATATCCACATTCATCTCTAACCGGAACCCCATCACAGACATCACCCCCCCCCCCCCCTCCCAAATTAAATAAGACCTAATTATAGAGACGGGGGATGGGGGGATTCATTCACCAGGATGAAACACAATGCAAATGAATGAATCTACAGCATCTGCAGTTTAAATGACTTTCTGAGCAGACGTGGAAGCAGAACCAGAGCAAGAACTCTGGTCGTGGTGAAGCGATGTTCTGCAGACCACAGTGGTGTCTCCTGGTGGACTCGGTCCCTCATCACATGTATCACATGTTCCCATTCAATGCTGACGTTGGTAATATCTCAGAGAACAGTGGCCTCCTGATGCTCCTCAGGAGGCCTGCTGGACTCTTTCCCTGGACGGTAACACACCATGGACACCAGCCAGAACCCGCCGTGGCATTTTCCTTTTGCATTGCTGGACAGAATTTGATTCACATCAGGCTATATAAAGAGAGAGAGCGAGAAAGAATCAAGTATTCAACTCAAAGAAAGACAAACAGAAGACCAGTAAAGTAAAAAAAAAGGTTTCGGAGTCACTTGGAAAGAAGCGACGAGGTATAAATATTGATGTGGTCCAATGAAGAAGTCAGAAGTCATTGTAAAAAACACAAAGTAGGAGCTTTTCATTCATTATCTGTGAGGATGATGAGAAGTTAGCGATAATTGCATCTGACAAACATTGGTCTCACGAGCCAACCAATCAGCAAGCGCGAGGAGACGGCCCAGGTAGAGGATGATGCAAGGACAACTGAGTCACTACAGGCTGATCGCACAATCGTAATGTGTGTGTGTGTGTGTGCGTGTGCGTAGGACAAGACCAACCCGACCTCTAACCGGACATAAGTAACCATTCATTGTACATTCAGTACATCGACAGTAAAATGAACTGCATTTCTTCATAACTTTGTGTTGCAGCGTCATATTACAATTCTAATTAAATCATGTGAACAAATGCCAGTATTAGAGTACACATTAATTAAATGGGGGGGGGTCTGGCTGCTGATCAAATATCAATGCAACAAAGCTTCCTGTTTAAACTAAAACTGATGAAACAAAAGTAAAACTGATTAATAGACACCCTGGTGGTGGTGGTGGGTGGATAGTCCCTGCCGTTGATCCCTCTGCTGATGAGCAGGGAGCGCAGCGTTAGCCCTGGACGCTGCCTGGGCTCAGACGTCTGTTTGATGGCATGAGGCAGAAGGGCCACAGCCGGTCGGTCACAGCTCATAGTCAAACTTGTATTCTTGAGCAAGATAGATTCTGCGGAAGATGAGAACCGCCAGAGCCAGAGCGAGCACCATGATGACAAGTGCTGAGCCGGCGCGGCTTTCCTCGTTAGCTTGGCGCGGCGCTGGGGGGAAGGTCGGCCTGCTGGCTGCCTCTCGCCCCTCTCTCTGGTTGTGCTGCTGGCTGCGCCGCTGCCGGGGGCTGATGGGGTGACCGGCCGTGGCCACAGGGGTCCGAGGTGCCGCTACTTCAGTGACTGGAGGTTCCTCCTATGGGGGAGGATGGCATCAAGAAGATCAGTGCAATACCATTAACGGTGACTACTGCAAAGTCAGAATACACTAGTGTGTACTGGCGGTACCAGATCAACAAGTCCCCAGGTACCGCTGACATCAGTGCCTTCTCCTCTACCGTCTGCAGACACCGGACCCGTCAGACAGTGACAGAACACGGACTTAACCTTTGTCTCAAGTCTCTACTTTGTCTCTCCCCCGTCTCGCTTCTGGAAGCACAGCTTAAATATATATTTTTTTTTTAAAGGACTACATATACATGTAGACTTGCAACCCAGTAAGAAGGCTAAAAGCTAAGGTGCACTGCGCCTTAGGGTTGGGTACCCTGCTTTAGATGAACGAGAGTATTCATCTGCACTTTCATTTCCTTTAGACAAAGGTGAACAGTGTTAGTGGAAACTGTCTCAAGCCCTGCTGGAAACCAGTGCTGCTTACTGGGCTAGGCTAGTCCAGTTCTCTAAACTCTGGGCTACCAATGGCTCATGTTGCCCACCTTTTACTTCTACCAGCCTACCCTGACCTGAGAGCACTTGGCTGGAGACGAACCAGTGTTCAGAGTTCGACAGGCTTTTACAGAGAACACATTTCACTACTCATAGAATGATAGTGGTATTCTGGTCGGTACTGGATAAACATCCTTAAGGCAGTGTGATATACTATGAGAAGCTCTGACAAACTGTCAAAGATATAGATCTGACCATCCAAATACTCCCAACTTGAGCAGCAGATGGTGCGGCTTACCTCGCTTCATCCAGAGTCCCTAATCTAAGGTGACCTTCCCTTCTGCACCTTCAGAACGTGTCTCTTAATTTGTCGGTAGCAGATTGTTCCAAAAAATCCATTCTGTTATGCAACAAAGCCCGTCTGCAACATCCGAGCCACTAAAGAGTGTCTGGAACCACAGGCTCTAAGCTGCCGCAGCACATCTGGGATGATGCCGAGAGCGGCTGCGCTGCACACCGTCCCTCAGCTGGCCAGAGAAACCAGCGAGCTAACGGCCACACTACAGCAGCTGCTCATCTCCATCATGGAGCTCTGACCAATACGCAGGAGCCCTGGACATCGCCGACAGATCCGTTTGAACTTTGCTCAACATCTGGAGAGAGGATCAGTTAAATGTGAATGGATCAAAGGAACTAGACATTTAATCATGCCAACTTTGTTGTTTAGCTTGTTATTCTGTTTGGATACATTGAAAAACATGAATCCTAACTGATGTAAAAGTTATGATGAACCATCTCCCGGGCAGCCTCGGGTGCAGCAGCAGCCACTTTGGGCACCACTGATCCGGATCCTGAGCAACATGCTCCTCTTGAAGACCCAGAGAGGAGTAATCCCTCCCACCCATTAGCCGTGCGTGGCGACCTCAGTCTGCATCTTAGTCCGGCTCGTGTTTCCTTTCGCCAGTCCTTCTGGTCATCCATGTTTGACCTGAATGTCTTCCCATAATTCTAGCATGACATTCCCAGGATGTGTCCTGCCGCATGGCCAAACACAGCTGGGACTGGCTCTAGCCCCCTTCTAGACCTATACTTGGTAAGCGTACTGAAGTTCAGAGAAAACCAGAGTTGTGTGCATACACTGCAGTGATGAGCGGCCTTTCGGCCCCCAGCAGCTTGGTGAGGGACGGGGGTGAAGAGAGATGCTGGCCTTCCCTCAGAGTGGATCCACCTGTTGGACTTCAGCTCTGGACTCACCGACTGACGCAGCTACCCTCAGCCGAATACAGGGCTTACAGAATAGATGACCGGTTCTCCTGTTGATGGTCATTTAGGGCCATTGAGTGCATGCGAGTACACAGGAAGGGGGCGCGAGGGCGAGTGGGTGCAGCCATGCCAAAGCTAGAACCCTGAATCTATTTGGCTTTTCCCTGCCTATTTGAGAATGATCCGATAGATCCTGATGGAAGTATCTTTATCGGTCTTTACCACCAATTTTTATTGAGCACACTCTGAAAGAAAACTCCTACGACTTGTTGGGGGGCGGAGGGGTGTAAATGTGAAGTAAAGGAAGATACGAGAGCCGTGTACCACATAAAATCGGTTCGAGCTCAGTAAGCACTACCAGAATGAATCCATTAGGCGCACCGGGTTATAAGGTGCGCGGTCAATGTTTGAGAAAATTAAAGGATTTTAAGTGCGCCCTGTGGTCCGAAATATACGGTAACAAAAAAGTGACAGAAACAAGTTCCCATGGACACGGGTCACCCTGGTGCTGTGCCCTGGGTGTTTCTGTCATCCAGAATAGCACAGTCCTAGCTGCTATCTGCTGCATCATCACATCGACAACAATCAGAATGCTGAAAAAAAGATAGATAGATGATAAATATCACTGTGTCCTGTGAGTTTGTGAAACGACTGGACACTAGTAGTTAATGGCTACATCATCGTCTGGCCTGCTGGCGTGACACCAGAGCGACAGTTCAACACCTACCGGCTGAGCCTGATTACTTTCAGGGGTTTCCTGGCGTGGAGACGTGGACATGTCTCCCTGGGGGAGCGTGGGTGTCTTGCGTTCTGGAGCATTGCTCTCACTGGGCTGCCTGGATAACGTGGACTCTGCCTGTAACACATGATATTAGTCATCTCCACTGTCTACTGGCTCACGTCTCAGGGCTGAACTAATAAACATCATGACTAACTAAACAACACATCAAGTATGTTTTATTGTACAAGTTGATCCTGAGATGCCACTAGTTAACCCAGGGGTGGGCAAACTTTTTGACTCGCGGGCCACAATAGGTTCTAAAATTTGACAGAGGGGCCGGACCAAGAACAGATGGATGGAGTATTTGTGTGAGCTAATACAAATGACACATGAAAGCTATTGCATGAAAGGATTTGGCCTTTTACAGGTAGCATTACAGGGAAAAGGTCAAATGAATGACGTTTAATTATAATACAATTTTATTTAATGATATAATTTGGACAAGTTTGGCGGGCCGGATTAAAAAGACCAACGGGCCGCATATGGCCCCCGGGCCTGGGTTTGCCCATGCCTGAGTTAACCCTTCCAGACTGGACTGTGAGCTGATTCTTTGGTGACTGGTTATTTTAGCTGCCATGTTGAATTCCCAGCAATGAATGGTTGGTGTGTAAAGATACCAAGAACAATCTAGAACCTTTTGGTGCTGATCCAGATCACCATGTGGACGGTGTAGACCCAGTTAGGAGGGGAACGAGCTGCTTGGAGGACTGTGGCTCTCTGTGTCATACCAACGAGGATCTTGTTCAATATGGACAGTACCGGTACGGTATTTTATATGTTGAAATACTGTATATGTGTTGGAATACGTATTTAAAAAAAAAAAAAAGTTACTGCAAAATGCTTCATTTATTATGAAAATAATGGACATTTAAAAATCTATACATACCACGCAAAATCTACGATATATGAATAAATATGTTTGGGAAGAAAATCTGCGATAGTGAATCCGGGAACGTGAACCGCGATAGAGCGAAGGACGACTGTATAATTTGCATTGCCACAGACATAATCCATAAATAATCCAGACTCTGGCCTTCATCTCAACTCTCTGACTGACTGAAGCAGCGAGACAAGCGTCACCGAAACTGAGTTGCATTTTATTCTCTCTCACTAAAACAATCTCGATAAAAAAAATAAGAATATTGATTCAATTTAAACTCAATGTTAAAATGTACATGCAACAACTTTGTTTAGTACTGCTTTAAAATTAAAAACAGCTAAAGCAAAGGCTAAAAGCAAAGAAACGGTTGGGAGACGGGATCGTCCCAGCTCGTCTCTTCATCGGGACTTTTAGGTGAAATTTTAAAAGGCGAGTTTAAAATCTGTCATCAGTGGCAGGAGCCCTCGTTGGCTCTGTGCGCTGATCGGGCACAGCAGCACGACGGTTACTCACCTTGAAGCTGATCTGCTGGGCCAGTTCTTTAGCTTGGTGGTCCTCCGCACTGGGGTTGCTGTTGGGTGTCAGAGCCAGGAGGGCCGAGCGCAGGGCGCAGCCACACGTCTCGCAGCAGAAGTCCAGAGATCTAGCAGGCGGCAGACAGTGAGGGCAGAAAACAGTCAGAAAACAGTGAGGGCAGAAAACAGTCAGAAAACAGTGAGGACAGAAAACGGTCAGAAAACAGCGAGGACAGAAAAGAGTCAGAAAACAGCGAGGACAGAAAACGAGGACAGACAACAACGAGGACACTGTGCCTGCAGAGACACTGTCATTCTACAGTGTTCAGAGACATTTGTCTTTACTTGTGCAGCATGAAGACATTCAATCAATCACCACATCTATACACCAATAACCTGCCTCACAAACGAAGATACGACCATGAATACAGTAATGATTATTGATTATTGGTTATGACTGGCGTAAGGTTCAGGACAAATGAGCCCGTCGGTGTTTTTCTCTACGACGTGTTATACGTTTGGCTCATCATGGAGCGTAATTACATTTACGATAAAACGCCTTCTACAGTATCCAGAGCAAACAAGTGCGGCTGGTCCTCTCCTCACGCCATGATGGAGCTACGTAAGAAGAGCCCCCGTTGGCCCACAACCCGGGTGCTCAAAATGTTTTTATATTTGCATACGTAGAGACCATTTATACTGCACACGTGTACATGCATACATGCAGCCAGCACACTCCGCTTGTCGGAACAGTCATTCCTTCTCGCTAAACACTAAAAATGGTGACATTTAAATACTTTTACATTTCAAAAAGCCCGTCGTTAAACAAACTTTAACTTGAAGTATTTCTTTTAGCTGTAGCAGGAAGAAGCAGCAACTAAATCCTGGTTTCGCAGCTTGGACTCGTCGCGGTCGATGAAGTGGGAGAAAGCGTGAAGACAAAGTGGCCGTGTCCACAGCGTCTGGAAGTTAACCGCCTGTGCACAGGGAGGGTCTCGCATCGATTTAGCCGCCACAGAAAAACGCTGTCGTCTGCTGCACAGCGGCTGTAATTTGGCATCTTGATTATGAAGCCATGAAGACTTTCAGATTAAGCTGCCAAGACCTGTCAGGGCTGAACAGATTGGCTTCATCTTCTGAGCCATCGTGCGTCTCACCCGTCTGTCCTTGGCACTGAGGGCTTGTTTGCCGTGGCTCGCTGCGTCTTCAAGTAGCAGGTGGAGTTTCTGTCCCAACGACATCCCTGCTAAGGGTTAATCCTGCATCCACCACGAGAGCGACGCCCACAAATACAGCCGAGCCAGCTACACTGAGAACCAGCATCTGTCTCTGGGTGTTTCGTCTTTCAGGTGGACCAGCATCTGTCTCTGGGTGTTTTGTCTTTCTGGTGGACCAGTATCTGTCTCTGGGTGTTTCGTCTTTCAGGTGGACCAGCATCTGTCTCTGGGTGTTTTGTCTTTCGGGTAGACCAGCATCTGTCTCTGGGTGTTTTGTCTTTCGGGTAGACCAGCATCTGTCTCTGGGTGTTTTGTCTTTCTGGTGGACCAGCATCTGTCTCTGGGTGTTTTGTCTTTCGGGTAGACCAGCATCTGTCTCTGGGTGTCTTGTCTTTCGGGTGGACCAGCATCGGTCTCTGGGTGTTTTGTCTTTCTGGTGGACCAGCATCTGTCTCTGGGTGTCTTGTCTTTCTGGTGGACCAGCATCTGTCTCTGGGTGTCTTGTCTTTCTGGTGGACCAGCATCTGTCTCTGGGTGTCTTGTCTTTCTGGTGGACCAGCATCTGTCTCTGGGTGTCTTGTCTTTCGGGTGGACCAGCATCGGTCTCTGGGTGTTTTGTCTTTCGGGTGGACCAGCATCTGTCTCTGGGTGTCTTGTCTTTCTGGTGGACCAGCATCTGTCTCTGGGTGTTTTGTCTTTCGGGTGGACCAGCATCGGTCTCTGGGTGTTTTGTCTTTCTGGTGGACCAGCATCGGTCTCTGGGTGTTTTGTCTTTCTGGTGGAACAGCATCTGTCTCTGGGTGTTTTGTCTTTCGGGTGGACCAGCATCTGTCTCTGGGTGTTTTGTCTTTCGGGTGGACCAGCATCTGTCTCTCTGTGTTTTGTCTTTCGGGTGGACCAGCATCTGTCTCTGGGTGTTTTGTCTTTCGGGTGGACCAGCATCTGTCTCTGGGTGTTTTGTCTTTCTGGTGGACCAGCATCTGTCTCTCTGTGTTTTGTCTTTCGGGTGGACCAGCATCTGTCTCTGGGTGTTTTGTCTTTCGGGTGGACCAGCATCTGTCTCAGGGTGTTTTGTCTTTCGGGTGGACCAGCATCTGTCTCTGGGTGTTTTGTCTTTCGGGTGGACCAGCATCTGTCTCAGGGTGTTTTGTCTTTCGGGTGGACCAGCAGCAATGTAGGGGACAACAACGGGTTTCCTTTAGTCTTCCTCTCCTGTTCCTGGTTGTTCTTGTTGATTTTGTTGGTCTTGACAAATGTCCAGGTTGGACAGACACATGTCTTCAGCGCGTTCCGGATGTGTTTCTGCTCTTTGGCCCTTCCTTCCACTCTGGGGGGGTGTTTTGGGCCCGGTGGTTCAGGGTTCTCATGACCCCTAACTTGTGCTGCAGTGGGTGATGGGAACCAAAGAGAAGATACTGGTCGGTGTGTGTGTGTGTGTGTGTGGGGGGGGGGGGTCTGTTCACCTCATGTTCATTTTTCATCTATTTCAAGGTGTCCAGCACCGTCCGAGAAATGCAGGACGTTGTCCTGAACGTCTTCACGGTGAACTTGATGTTAGGGTCCCCTGTGTTGAAGTGGTCTGAATTCTTCTTGGGCCATGATTTTTACCCCCCCCCCCCCCCCCCCCCCCCTCTCTCTCTCTCTCTCTCTATGAGTCTTGGGTTCTGTTCAAGGGAAGATTTTTCTTTTATGATTTGGTCCTATATAAATAAATATGAATTGAATTAGAAATTATGTCTGAAATTTTAAGCTGCATATTTACCACCCCAAAACACAATATCATAACTTCGGGTGCTACAAGTTTCACACCACGCTAGTGGCGTTCCATTTTATTACCACGACAGGGAACGCCACACGCGCCCCGCGGAATGAACGCGAGAGGGATTTTGATTTTGGGCGGCTGTGGCTCAGCAGCAGAAAGTCATCTGCCCCCCAAACTGCCCCCAGTGGCTGATGTGAACGGTTACCCGTGCTAAAGAGCAGGCGCCACCACCATTATGAGCGTTTGTGTAAATGCAGCTGTTGAGCAGCTCAGACTCCGCTTAGCACATCTTACCTTTTGGCAAGGGCCCGCCTCTCTTCCGGGGTGTAATCCAGAGATCCTATTGCCCCCTCTCCTTTTGTTGGCATGAATCCAATGATAGCTATCAGGGCAGTTCGAACTGGAAGAAAAAACAGACACCTGAAATACTTGGAAGCAGAACGCTCACTGTTGTTGGGTAAAACAGAGACGGTTAAATAAGCCGACAGGCTGCATGCCGGCGTTACGTAAATGGGGATGATGCTTTATTTCCGGAGCTTAAGCCTGGATTTGCCCCGGCCTCTGCGAGGACATCCGCCATGCGTATATAGTCACACGTTCTCCAGCTGGCTGGGATGCCTTCTACAATACGGCCGGGGCCGGGGGGGGGGGGGGGGGGGCTTTATCTGCGTCTAGCCAGGCAGCGTTCGTCTTTAGTCCGGTCATCAACACCGAAATATGAACACTGACCCTGAAAACATTCGTAACGCTTGTATGGAACTGTGTGTGTGTGTGTGTGTGTGTGTGTGTGCATGATGAAACCCGAGCTAAAACTCGTCTTCCGGCATGTGGTGTGGACAAAGTGAAATCCCCAGCCTCACCAGGCAGGTGCAGCCGCTGCTCAGAGTCTTTGATCTGATCCTAATACTGATTTCAGCCGTTTTGGGTTACAGTAAGGAACCGTTATTGTGAGTCCGGATTCTGTCTGAATGTGTGGACTTCGCTGACGTGTCAGTTGGATGTAGCTCCAGGAGAATATGTTGGAAATGTCAGATTTTCCACTAATTGTGAGTGCATGCCTTTCATAAAGTCCACCCATCCATTCCTCGTCTCGCCTACAGCCGCTTTATCTGCCCCAGCCCGACCCCCGCTGAGCACAGGTGAGAGGCGGGGTGCACCCCGGGCACATCGTGGGACCAAACACGGTCAGATGTGTAACAAATACTGGCTGAAAATGCTGCAGAGAGAACCAAACAAGGACAGGAACCGTTTTAACAGCACTGCCCCAGGAACAACACCCCCCCCCCCCCCCCAAAAAAACACCCACCTTTAGTTGGTGAATGAAGACAAGAGAACGGGCTGCATGCACAGAAGCTGGGACTTCTCCCAGGATACTTACTGCTCCACGAGGGCTGCCAGCTTTCTGGGTGGTGTCCAGAGATGCTCAAACAAATCTTCTTCCCAACTTCAAATCTTCCATTCGGCTGGGAGGAAAGGAAGAAACGAAGGTGCGGTTGGTCAGTGGTTGAAGGAATAAGAAAACACTTTTAGGACAAGCAGTCTGGAAACAGCTGATCGGAACAGGAGCGAGCTTTGAAAGGGGAAACGAGTGTTCAGACAATGAAGGCAAACTGAGCAATGCAAAGGAGCAGAAAGACAAGTCATGGCAATGACTTCGCTGCTTCGCGGAGTTTTAACGCAATTTTTCAGATTTTATCTTTTGCACTTGAACGCGCCTTGAAACGGCGCAAGGACGAAGAGGCGCGGTCGGAAGAACTGTGAAATACGCGCAAGTCGCTATTAATAACTTCCTGTGTGTTCAACCTCGTAGACTGATCATTAAAATTAAATTCGTTATTTCTAAAAGCTATCATGTTTATTTGTTAAGCGTTTGTTAATAGCGCTCTTATTCTGTGTAAAAAGAGGCTTTTATTTTGTAGGAGCATAAACGTCACGTCCCTTTTGGGTTTTGTTTCTTCCTGTTGATACATGTAGCCGCTGCCGTTCCGCTGTGCTAAGCTATCCAATAAAGCAGCATGAGAGGCTAAAGACAGCACGAGTAGAATATTTGTTTTTCTGCACTCCAAGCGGCTCTTTCCTCGACCTGCACGCCTTAACATTATTAACAGGAAAACGTTTACTGTACGTACTATATATTTATATTCCTCAAACAAATGTTTAGTTCTGAAAAGGTTTTGATCTTTGGTTTCATTCTATAATACTGAAACAATCTATTTAGATTAATGCCTGCCTGTTAAACGTGTATAAAGTGTGTGGTGAGGGGTTTTACAGCCTTAAAACATTTATGTACAATAAATAAAAATTACTACATTGCAGATTTCACTTATTGCGGGTTGTTTTTGGAACGTAACCCCCGGGGAAAATGAGGGACTACTGTAAATATCATTTATAGTGGGAGGACAGCAGAGGCTTCGTCCTGATAACGGACACTTTACGTGTAAAATAACTGAAACTTCTGACAGAAGAAAGATGCGGTTCATTTTTCGCTCTTCGCTCAAATCATTTGACAAATATTAGGTTCTTCTTCAGCAGAAGTTTTTTCCTCGTTCTGCGTCTCACCGTGAGGAGGATAATGCTGGGCGGCTTCATGGGGTACTCTGGAGGAAGCACAATCCTTCCATGGTAAACCCCTTCATCAAACTCAGAGTCGGGGGGGCCGCGCACAGAGAAGTGCCATTCAAAGAGGTTGTCCTGTAAAAAGAAGAAAGACGACAAATTCAACCCGCAAAACCTCCACAAACATCTGCGTTGTGAAATAAAAGCATGTTTCCATCTGTTAAGCCCTGGCACAAAGACATATTCAATCCTGACCCCATCAAAGGCTGTAAATACACTCTACTTGAATTAAAGGTTCCTGAATTGGATGTTAGCACCGTTAGCACCGTTAGCACCAGCGCCACCACAGAAGTCATTTTGCAGCTTAAAGGGAATCAGAGAAAAGTTGGGGGAAAGGGAGCATAAAGAGGCTCTTCTGCTTTCCGTCATCGTTCCAACACTCAGAAACGGCCGATGTACCTCCAGTGGTTGTGCGTGATAGTGCTCCGTGGGCTCCCTCAGTTCAGCAGCCTCTTTCATCAACCTCTTCACCGCTGGTTATTCAAAGAGAAAAAAAGGAGTTAGACATGAGCCGCGGGGCGCCGCGGGGCGCCGAGACGCTGCAGGTTCTCCTGGAGCGTCTCGGCCCTCCATGGCACCGGTCAGGTGCCGGGTTCACCCCATTATCACCACCGTTTACAACCTCACCGCTCGCGTGAAGCAATCACCGTGCCTTGGTGAAAAACACGAAAACCCCATTTTGACCAGGAGAAATCAACTCTTCCTGCTTTTCAGAAGCAGAGAGCTACACCTGAGGAGCATAATGCATGCCGATGGACTGGGCTCGATGCAAACGCAGTACAGAGAGGCTCTGCAAAAGCTCACACCGACGCCCTCGTTCAGGAAACCAGGAGGAAACTCCTACAGTGTCAAAGGTCACGGAGCTGAAACGAGGGGTCTACTCCTTAAATAGTTCTTCAGCATGAAAATACTCCACAACAATTTGAAGAATGACTACGTTAATCATTTCAAGAATTGTTTTAGCAGGAATGTCAAAACTTGCAAAGAGGACATTTGTCCCGTAGCGATCCTGGCGGTGCGTTTTGTCCTGTGATCAGATTAAAACAGGGCCTGTTAGTCGCATATTGATGACGAGCAGACACCGAGCAGGAGCTGGACTGCTGAGGTTAGCGTTAGCGTTAGCGCTGTGTGTGTGGGGCTCTCTCCCACCCATGGCAGCATTGACTCGTCTCTGCTCATACATGACCGAGGCCCCAGGAAACGCTCCGCTGGCATCGGCCCTTGTGTTATAAGGCAGCCTGCGTCACACCCAGGCCTGCAGGGTTGATCCGTCCTGACAGCGAAGGACAGAACGAAGCTCCCTGCTTTAATGCTGACAACCAGCTGCATGAGTCACAGCTCAGAAGGGCCATTTTGTCATGTCGACCAATCAGGCTCGCTTCAGCATACACAGACTTCCTACAGCAAAAGCTTAACTTCTGCTCAGAGGAACTCCCACCCTAATCTCACCCACTCTGGCTCCGATAATCCCAAATCTCTTTTCTCTACAATCAACACACTCCTTCAGCACTTGCTCTATTATGAGCATGACTTTTAGTATGTAACGTATATTTGCGCTATTTCTGTGAAACCCGTTGCTAGATGATGTTGGAACAAATATTATTTTGAACGGCGTTTTGTGTTTGCTGTTGATCTGTTGATTTGCTTGTTTTTGTTGCAGTGCTCAAATAAAACTGAACTGAACGGAACTGAAATGTGTACCACGTACGGTATTTTGTTGTTTCATTGATTATTTGGTAGGATGTTGTAGTTGTGCTGCTCACAGAGTGGAATACTGGAATACAATGCAATATTTAGAGACAGACAGCAACAAATACGAGCTAGAGTTATATAATACTGTAAAAGAAATTAATGTTTTATGCAATATATGCTGCAAAATGAAATCACATCACTTTAAATGCTATAAATCTATCAGAAATAAAAACAAATGATTCTGAAAGTTTATGCAATGCCATAAAATACAGATCAGCAAATACAACAGGAGTTGGTTGCATGTCAGAAACTACTTTTGCATAATTAGCACCTGGCTAGCATTAGCTTTGCTGTGAAATGGAAACCTGCTTGTGTGTGCCTATGCTCTCCTGTTGCGGGTAAGGTAACCAATAAACCATGAACCCATAACTGTATTCCTGATCGACACATCTTCTCGTAACACCACTGCCGGAGCCTGCACACAATTCTGCAGAATTTGGTGTCCTACGATCATTTGAGCTCCAATTCTAAGCAGCCATGGCCTGGGAAAGCCCTCCCCACCCAGGACCCTCTGGCCTCTATTAGGTTCTCAGAGGTCTGGTCACAGCCCGAAGGCAATAAGGTGATCATCCTTGCAAGCAAAATCATATTACGAAACACATATTTGTGAGTGTTTGGCACCGGGAATGATTCAAAGTGGGCCAGAGGACAGGAAACACAGTTGCATAACTAGAAAAGCACTCTGAGAGACCAGACCTCCCCCAAGCAGCTCGTTCCCCTCCTAACTGGATCTAAACCGTCCACATGGTGATCTGGATCAGCACCAGATGGTTCTAGATTGTTCCTGGTATCTTTATACAATCAGAGTCGATTCTTGAATCCATAAATGGGTTTAATATTAAAATGTAATATTTTTTTTACTGACTCCTTTTATTTCGGATCTGATCCGGATTAAATTTGGTGGTGAGATAGAGACCCCCCCCCTACATGACTGTGTCATATTCCATCAACATCGGGCAATAATCAACTGGGATATTGAGGAACACATTTTGAAGCTCCATTGACTGCAATGTTACTGAAATGTTCAAAGTGATCCAGAATCCAGGAGAAAATAATCAGGTTACAAAGTATTGAGATGACATTTTGCTATTGACCAAATATTTATTATTTATACAAATAAATTGTTTAAAAATCATACAATGTGATTTCCCGGATGTGTTTTTTTCTTTTGCACATTGTGTCTCTCACAGTTGAGTGTAACTTTGATGAATATTACAGACCTCTCATCTTTCTAAGTGTTATAAGTTGCACAATCGGTGGCTGCCAAATACCTTTTGAACCGATAGAGTCCCGATCCGACACTTCTTTACAGTTTACATTACCGATACTTTTATAATACATAAAAAAATAAAAAGAGGAGTGAAGAAACGGATCCAGGATGTCCCTTATTTTTTATTTTATCATCTTATTTCAACATTTAACTTCTGTGGCGTATCTTGAACATTCAGGTAATAAATAAAGTACTTTTTTCACTTTGGACTTGGACTAGTGCAGCAGGAAATATTAAATATGAATATTTAAAATAAACTGAGCAGCAGCTCAATCGCCAGGTTTCTCTCATCCACTTCAGAATACTTCAGAAAACTTGACAAGCAAAATTTAAGCTGACTCTTACGCATTACTGCTTCATTATGTGTCGTCGCCCCCCCCCGCCCCGCTGACATGGTGTACAAGTTATCTGCCCTCCAAAATGTTTTAAAATGAAAATCAGGGAATCTTTTCAGGGGGTCATGCACCAGAACTCCGCCCAGTCAGCTCAGTCTTTGGCCTTCGTGTTTCTATTCCTCTTCATTGTGTGAAAATTAAAAAAAATAAATGACCATGAATTACTAAAATTGGCACTGAAGTTAATCATAGTCCACACAACATACAGCAATTCATGTTACAAATGTAACTACAGACTACTGAAAATGTATTTAAAAAAATAAATCAGTTGCAGCCCTAATTCAGAGCATGGCACTAAACGCACCGGGAGAAACCAGCAGGTCTGATTATTCCAGATGTGCAGCATCAGCACATTTAGAGTTCAGCTTTCTGGTGTATTTCACTCGTTTTGAAACTCACTTGTCTCGAGGGAAATAACAGCTCATGTGAACATCACAGAAACATCGTCCACGCACTGACAACCATCGACCTGCTGACCCCATACAACAGAAAGCAAGTGACTGGGTTATGGTTGGTTGGTCTTCAACCAACCTTCAACCAACCAACCACCATGCCCCCGACCTGGATGACTGAAGCTACACGAACACGTCCCGACAACGTGAAACGCTCCACGTCGCCTCTCGGGCCCGGAAGAGGAACTCTTTATTGATGAGAGCCTCTGACGTGGACCCCCCCCCCCCCCGCAAAAAGCCGGCGAACACAAATAATCCACTAGCTAGATATCGGCTAAGTCATAATGTGTCCGTGAGTCAAATACAACAGTTTGTTCTCAGTTATTGCGTGTTAAAGTGTCAACACCGTATCAGCTACGCTCGCAAGCGGAAAGGATCAGTGGTGAGAAACCTCCATCAGCAGCTTACCTGGACTCTTCAGGTTATATTTATTCTCCATTCTGACGGGGGTTTAGCACCCGGCTGGAGGATCAGCTGCTCTCGAGTCTCTCCTATCGATCTAGCCGGAGCTAGCTTAGAATACCTTAGCCCGGCTAGCTTCTCTGAGCAAGACAGATGTAACTGTGATTCCTCACGCTCCCCGGTGGCCGGACGCGCAAATGGGGTAAAATATCCGCTGAAATCTGTTTAAATAATACTTAGAGTTGTTTCCTAAGTGTCGCTTCCTCCGTTTCGGCTTTGAAATGTTTGCTTAAATGTTTCCTTCATGACGTAATTTGTGGAAACGTAAACAGGAAGTGAGTGACGACTGGCGAGTTGCATTCTGGGGATTTGTTGCAGCGCCAGGTGTGAGGTTTTTATTTTTGTTATCTATTCTAGATAGTCGCTACAGATCCTTTTTTATCCTGAATGGCAAACTTTTTTTTTTAACATTCTTAAATATTTTTACATTCAATTGAATTATGGTTCACTAATTTTCTTAGTCGATTTCGGTATGCTATTTTCTAACTAAAAACTGGAATAACAGAAGTGGAATACTGTGGGTTTTTTCCCCCTTCAATAACTGTATTGCCTTAATGCTATGCAGCCAATATCAGAATAGATTTATTGGCATAGTCAGTGAAAATAATTCTCAAACTATAATTTTTTTTCGATGCCAACGTGTAACATGAAACATTAAATCACAATAAGAATAAACTAAGATAAAGAAATCTGGGGATATAAGAGTTTAACACAAAACAGCAGCATCAAGGGCGGATTTACAGACATTCACTAGCAGCAAACTGTGGCCCTGATCACACAGTGCAAGTACAGCAGCGCAAATGGCAGGAACCGGTAATAGAGAATTCATGAGTCTGATACAGAGTTATTAAATGTTCATGAGTCTGATACAGAGTTATTAAATGTTCATGAGTCTGATACAGAGTTATTAAATGTTCATGAGTCTGATACAGAGTTATTAAATGTTCATGAGTCTGATACAGAGTTATTAAATGTTCATGAGTCTGATACAGAGTTATTAAATGTTCATGAGTCTGATACAGAGTTATTAAATGTTCATGAGTCTGATACAGAGTTATTAAATGTTCATGAGTCTGATACAGAGTTATTAAATGTTCATGAGTCTGATACAGAGTTATTAAATGTTCATGAGTCTGATACAGAGTTATTAAATGTTCATGAGTCTGATACAGAGTTATTAAATGTTCATGAGTCTGATACAGAGTTATTAAATGTTCATGAGTCTGATACAGAGTTATTAAATGTTCATGAGTCTTACAGCAGAGGGGAAGAAGCTGTGTTTGTGGAGGAGAATCTAGAGAAGTGGAGGTCTGCTCTAGAAAAGAGAGGAATGAAGGTGAGCAGGAATAAAAGGGTATTACTGATGAGCCTTTGCTTCCCTCTACTGCTTGCATGGATAAATCGCAGCAGTCGATCCAGAGCTCTTCCAGGTGAGCAGAAATCTGAGCAGGTCTTTCAGTGGAAAGGTGACCCCGTTAAAAAGGTCTCTTTCTGTCCACTGGAAAGACACCGAGACAAAGTTTTAATCTGGAACGCCTTCCCAGAAGACACTTTATCACATGTTCTGCCTGGAAGACCGTTTTTACCTTTTGTCCCCAGGAAGGACACCCTGGAACGGCACCAGGAGGCGGTCGGTCACATTTCTTGTCCACTGGAGGGGCACTCTTGAGGACACTTTAGGAATTTCTGTCCCCCCATCTATTGTCCATTCTAAAACTACTCGCAGGGCATTTAATCACATATTACCCACTGGAAGAAATGAGAGCTGCCCTGGAGGGCATCCGAAAGGGCACTTTGAAGGCAGCATTTTTATACTTTAGTATAAAATCCACCAGCGATGGACAGGCTGAAGGACATATTGATGAGTCCTGCATGTACATGTCCTCAATGACAGAGTGCAGTATTAGTGTACTGAGCTTTCACCATGGATTAACTCTGTTACATAAAGGCCTGTATTGGTACTAGTTGGTGTGCTTTCAAATATACAATGTGTTTCAGAGTATTTCAGATACTCCCTGTAAGTTTATCAAATGACTGTCAGTATCATTATAATTGATCAGACTATTATCATCAATCTTGATCTTCACAACTTGAAAAAAGAGACAAATTGAAATATTGCCAGACGAGGGGGGGGATTTTGCTCCCTTTCGGGCGGGGCTGTGCGTCCTCAGATCGGGTCCGGCGTTCTGGTGAGCTGCACCGCCGGCGGCTTCTGCCTGGATGAGCAGAAGCGCAGCAGCCTGCCGGCGCCGCCCGGGAAGAGGCGCGCTGCGTCCATCCGAGCCAGCTGATGCAGAGGATTTGTAGATTTAGGAGAAACTCCTTCCCCCTCCTCTGTGAGATTAAGTACGGTGGCATCCAGATTTTTACTACGACGCGACGCGACGCATCGCAACTCGCATGGGACGTGCGCTCTGTCCGGGAAGAGTAGTGGGACTTTTTACAACTCTTAGGACGCTGGACGTCATGGATCCGGACGTGGTCCTGCTGAACCTGCTGCTGGTTTGGGTTGTCGCTGCGTCGGGACAGCCGTCTGCCAAAGGCCCAGCACGTCAAGCCGACCGCCGCAACAGGTCTGTCCGGTACCAAACACTGCATGACGTGAAGGAGACGGGATGGATCTCAAAGTGGATCCTGTTGTAATTGTGAATGAAACGGGAAGCTGTTGTTCCTCAGGGCGCTGAAGCCTTCAGGTGACTCTACAGTCAGCAGGATTACAGGGGAGGGCCAGTGGCTTGCACCAGGACCGTCTGTGATGTGGCCCCTTACATCGTTTGGGGCCACATCCAGACGTAGCATTTCGGGTACCAGATGGCATTCTGGGGAGGAGTCAGGGACTGGCCACGTGTTTAACAGAAGTAAAGCAGGTGATGCTGATGATGAAGAGGCTGAAGCCAGCGAGCTGCAGATGCTTTTCATCACCTGTTGTTGATGGTGGAGTCAGGTTATGAAAGGTGAAGCGCTAGAGGGACTGATAAAGAACGTAAGCTGGGTTGAGTTAGGATCGCCGTGACGGGCTCGGGATGATTGCTGAAAAGTAAAATGTCAGGTTTGACCTTCGAGTCAACATAGAGCTCAACAATGGAAGGTAACGAAGGAACATGTTGGGTTCGGTTTCCATGAAGAAAAGGGATTTCCCCTCTCCTGGGGGGGGAGCTTGTGTTATGATGATATAATGCTATTACTGACCCTGATTTAGGGATTTCAAATCCGGCCAGCATGTCTCTTATGCTGGTTCAGGTACCCGAACGGGTACGCTGCCTGGCAGGGCCTGAAGAACATGGCTGCTGTGACCTGTCCAACACCCAGCCGTAAACACATCCAGGTCAGAGATAACAGTGCAGAGCTGCAGGTCTTCACCTCCTCACTCCATCCAGACGACTCAACCATCACCTTTAGCAGGGAAGAGGTGGTGAACACAGCACCCCCTCTGGGGGCGGACCCTGAGTCTCTGTGCTGAGCGGCTGGGGGGGTGTATTCCAGTAGCTGCTCCAGGCCTCCATGAACTGCAGCACAGTGCCCCAGAAGTGGAAAGATTCCACGGCCATTGTCATCCCCAAGAAGGGCCACATCAAGACACCGAATGACCTGGGGCCTGTGGCTCTCGTTAAAAGCTCCATCACCAAGACTGTGGATCTCCTGATGGACCCACTACAGGGGAGGGGAGTGGACTGGAGACCATCCACACACACTTGGACACCCCCCAACACCAGCGCCAGGCTCCTGTCTGCGGGCTTCTCCTCTGCATTAAACCCCACGAAGCCTCATGTCCTCGCTGAGAAACTGATGAACCTCTAAAACTTGGATCACCAGCTCACCTTGTGGATCATCCACCTTTTAACCAACCGGTTACAGAGGGTGCTGGTGAACGGCTCCGACTCCGCCGGCTCCCTGCTGGGCTGCAGGTCCAATCAGCCGGACTGTCTGGTTACATTTGATGATGACCCGGTCCCCAAATCTACACCGCTGCTCTGTCTGCAGGACTTTACCAGCTGGTGTGAGGACGCCTGTCTCCAGCCGAACTCCTCCAAAGCAAAGGAGGTGATTGTGATATTCTCCACCAAGCTGAGCCAGCAGGCAGAGGCTATCTCTGCCCCCATCCGAGGGGGGGCTGTGGAGGTGGAGGAGATACCTGGGCACGCTTTAAACCAGCCACCTGAGGTTTGCCTCTAACGTTGAGGAGATCCTCAGAGACAACATGCCCCCTGCCTAAGAAGTGTAGTGCTGCTGTGCCCCCCCCTTCATAACATAACACACTGCTGTGTAGTCCTGTTGCACCCCCCTAGCTGACCTTGTAATGCACACAGCACTTTGCTGAGTCCTGGCTCTATTTCACTAAGCTGCTCTAACTTGCTTTAAATTGCCCCTCGGGGACAAATACAGCGTTTTGAATTATCCATTGGAGATTACAGCATCATAACTGGACTGAGAAGACAACACTGGAATCACGCTATTGTTAGCCGTATCTGTGGAGGTGGATGGGCAGTTTAAGCGTATTTCACTAAATCCTAAATAATCCCTTCTTATCCTTCAGAATGAGGGAGGTCATGAGATTATGTGTTTGTGCTGCATAAACTCAATCCAATGGGAAAAACCTGCAAACAGGAGGAAGCTTATTAAGAGGAAACGTACAGACAAACAAAGACTTTTGAGCGTGGTTCGAACTTGAGGAAGTTTAAAAACTGCTCGAACAGTAAAAAAACGTTGTAGGTTAATGGGTAATGATTTGTTAAATGCCTTGAACAGAACTACTAGAGTGTGGTATTTCACCAGATCCATAAATTTAAGCAACTTTGACTGAATAAATAAGTTATGAGTATGATTCCGAAATCCAACCTTGTGAATGATCCGTACTGCTCATTTCTGTAATATGCATAATGGATTTGTTGTGTTCTGATAAGTATTCCCCCATACTTCAATGCAGTATGTAAAGTATGGAAGTACCAGAGTGCAATACAAGGTACGGAGAGCATTCTCATCTAGGTATGGCTTTACTTTGTTCATTATGGAGAGACTTTTGGAGATCTTAGTTTTTATATGTCTGACGTGAGGTTTCCATGACAATTTGTTATCAATAATAACACCCAAAAACCCTTTCAATTGGGATACCTTCAATAGTTATTTGCAGTTCTGAATCCATTTTTAGACGCCTAAACATCATTACTTTAGTTTTATTTGTGTCCATCCACTTCTTTATTGCATTTAGCTCCTTGTTCACTGTATTTACAAGCTCCTTATAATTATCACTACTATAGAATATGTTTGTGTCATCTGCAAACAGGAAGAGTTTTAATGTTTGAGATACATTAAAAATATCATTTATAAATATATTGAACAACTCTGGACCCAAAACCGACCCCTGGGGGACACCACAAGCAATGTCAGGTGTATGTGACAAGCACTGCCCCATTTGCACAAACTGCACCCTTCCTGTTAAATAACCTTTTAACCACCCCTCTTATCCCATATTTATCCAGCTTATTGAGTAACAATGGGTGATTAATAGTATCAAAAGCTTTTTTTAGATCTATAAAGATACCAGTTGCATACTTTTTCAGATCCATTGCAGGAGTGATTTCTTCAAGTGCCTCAACTATCGCCATAGAAGTCGATCTATTTGTTTGAAATCCATATTGACCTTCATTTATTATGTGATGTTTCTCGAGGAAGTTATCAAGTCGAGAGTTGAAACGTTTCTCCAGAATTTACCAGAATTGAGGCAACAAGGAAATCGGTCTATAATTATTAAAACAATGTTTGTTATCATTTTTGAATAGAGCATTACAGTGCCTGAGTATTACAGTAAATGAGTATTACAGTACATCAGTTTTACAGTACATGAGTATTACCGTAAATGAGTATTACAGTACATGAGTATTACAGTACATTAGTACATTAGTATTACAGTACATGAGTATTACAGTACATTAGTACATTAGTATTACAGTACATGAGTATTACAGTACATGAGTATTACCATACATTAGTATTACAGTACATGAGTATTAATGTACATTAGTACATTAGTATTACAGTACATGAGTATTACAGTACATTAGTACATTAGTATTACAGTACATGAGTATTACAGTACATGCATATTACCATACATTAGTATTACAGTACATGAGTATTAATGTACATTAGTATTAGAGTGTATTAGTATTACAGTACATTAGTACATTAGTACATTAGTATTACAGTACATGAGTATTACAGTACATTAGTACATTAGTACATTAGTATTACAGTATTACAGTACATGAGTATTACAGTACATGCATATTACCATACATTAGTATTACCGTACATGAGTATTACAGTACATGAGTATTACAGTACATGCGTATTACCATACATTAGTATTACCGTACATGAGTATTACCGTACATGAGTATTACAGTACATGAGCATTACAGTACATGAGCATTACAGTGCATTTGTATTACAGTACATTAGTATTACAGTACATGAGTATTACAGTACATGTGTATTACCATACATTAGTATTACCGTACATGAGTATTACAGTACATGAGTATTACAGTACATGCGTATTACCATACATGAGTATTACCGTACATGAGTATTACAGTACATGAGCATTACAGTACATGAGCATTACCGTACATTAGTATTACCGTACATGAGTATTACAGTACATGAGTATTACAGTACATGAGCATTACAGTACATGAGTATTACAGTGCATTTGTATTACAGTACATTAGTATTACAGTACATGAGTATTACAGTACATGAGTATTACCGTACATTAGTATTACTGTACATTAGTATTACAGTACATGAGCATTACAGTACATGCGTATTACCATACATGAGTATTACCGTACATGAGTATTACAGTACATGAGCATTACAGTACATGAGCATTACCGTACATTAGTATTACCGTACATGAGTATTACAGTACATGAGTATTACAGTACATGAGCATTACAGTACATGAGTATTACAGTGCATTTGTATTACAGTACATTAGTATTACAGTACATGAGTATTACAGTACATGAGTATTACCGTACATTAGTATTACTGTACATTAGTATTACAGTACATGAGCATTACAGTACATGAGTATTACAGTACATGAGTATTACAGTACATGAGTATTGCAGTACATTAGTATTACTGTACATGAGCATTACAGTACATGAGCATTACAGTACATGAGTATTACAGTACATGAGTATTACAGTGCATTCGTATTACAGTACATGAGCATTACAGTACATGAGTATTACAGTGCATTTGTATTACAGTACATTAGTATTACAGTACATGAGTATTACAGTGCATTCGTATTACAGTACATGAGCATTACAGTACATGAGTATTACAGTGCATTTGTATTACAGTACATTAGTATTACAGTACATGAGTATTACAGTGCATTCGTATTACAGTACATGCGTATTACAGTGCATTTGTATTACAGTACATGAGTATTACAGTACATGAGTATTACAGTGCATTCGTATTACAGTACATGAGCATTACAGTACATGAGTATTACAGTGCATTCGTATTACAGTACATGAGCATTACAGTACATGAGTATTACAGTACATGAGTATTACAGTACATGAGCATTACAGTACATGAGTATTACAGTACATGAGTATTACAGTACATGAGTATTGCAGTACATTAGTATTACAGTACATGAGTATTACCGTACATTAGTATTACAGTACATGAGTATTACAGTACATGAGTATTGCAGTACATTAGTATTACAGTACATGAGTATTACAGTGCATTCGTATTACAGTACATGAGTATTACAGTGCATTTGTATTACAGTACATTCGTATTACAGTACATGAGTATTACAGTGCATTCGTATTACAGTACATGAGTATTACAGTACATGAGTATTACAGTACATGAGTATTACAGTGCATTCGTATTACAGTACATGAGTATTACAGTACATGAGTATTACCGTACATTAGTATTACTGTACATGAGTATTACAGTACATTAGTATTACAGTACATGAGTATTACAGTACATGAGTATTACAGTACATGAGTATTACAGTACATGAGTATTACAGTACATTCGTATTACAGTACATGAGCATTACAGTACATGAGTATTACAGTACATGAGTATTACAGTACATGAGTATTGCAGTACATTAGTATTACAGTACATGAGTATTACCGTACATTAGTATTACTGTACATGAATATTACAGTACATGAGTATTACAGTACATGAGTATTGCAGTACATTAGTACTACATTACGGTACATGCACTAACTGACTAACTAACAGTCTTTGCTCATTCCAGCTTCACTGAGAACATTTGCCGTCGCTCTCCTGACATTTGTGCGAGTAAATAATGAGTCGGACAAAAATCGTAGAAGTCTCTGGGCTATTGGGAAGCTTTTGACATTCATCAATGATATGAACAAAAGTCGATACTCTAAGATCATTTATCATGCCTTGCTTGTGTTGTAGCGGTTAGCTTCCCTGTAGCATCACCCCCATGCTGTGCTGCTTGTCTATTCATTTTAAATGTCCCCATTTATTCAGTTGGTTTGTCTGTGCAAAACGTTGACAGTTACTGGACGAGCTTGTGAAGGAAATGGTGCGAGATGTTGTTCGGTTAATGTACGGAAGGATTGATAGAACAAAGACATTGTCATGAGAGTGAATTCTTAAAATTCAAATTGAACATTGTTTTATTATCAGTCCCATAATGAAGAGGAGCCCTGATATCACCAAGGCCCGGGCTGCCAAGCCAGATCAGCTGCTGAGAATCAACGACCATGACTTCACAATGCGGCCCGGATTCGGGGGTAAGTCGGGTCATTTTTATCTCACCGTGCAGCCGAGTAGGAGAATGTTAGTCCAGGCGGGTCATTAGTGACATCATCATTCAGTCCTTACACAAAACCTAAAGCCACATATCCCAGTTTATATGCTCACGTGGGAAAATGAGTATCCAGCTTGTTGAAATCACATAACATGACTAGAAAAGCACTCAGAGAGACCAGACCTCCCCCAAGCAGCTCGTTCCCCTCCTAACTGGATCTAAACCGTCCACATGGTGATCTGGATCAGCACCAGATGGTTCTAGATTGTTCCTGGTATCTTTATACAATCAGAGTCGATTCTTGAATCCATAAATGGGTTTAATGTTAAAATGTAATATTTTTTTTACGGACTCCTTTTATTTCGGATCTGATCCGGATTAAATTTGGTGGTGAGATAGAGACCCCCCCCCCCCCCCCCCCCTACATGACTGTGTCATATTCCATAAACATCGGGCAATAATTAACTGGGATATTGAGGAACACATTTTGAAGCTCCATTGACTGCAATGTTACTGAAATGTTCAAAGTGATCCAGAATCCCGTAGCAAGGCGGGATAGGCTCCAGCAACCCGCTAAGCGGTACAAGATCAAAGCGTGAATGAACTACAGTGAAGATTTCACCCTGAGAAGGGTGAATGAAATGCTTTCAGGTGCGTTTGGGATCTCTGACTGCTGCTGTAAGATCTGCACAGATTCAGTTCTTGGGTTTGGCTATTTCTAAGAAGCTCCCCGTTGTCTGCCGTGAAGCAGAATGTGGTCGTGCTGCTTTGGCTGAACTGCGTCTCCTGAAGCTGCTTCATATTTCTCTAGGACCTGCAGTACCAGTAGGAGTGGATGTTCAGGTTGAAAGTTTGGATGCCATATCAGAGGTGGATATGGTATGTCGGCAAACTGCAAGTATCATCAGCGAAGATTACGTGTCGTGTCACGGATCAGTTTTTCCATCTTTCAGGACTTCACCATGACCCTGTATCTGAGGCACTACTGGAAAGATGAACGTCTGTCCTACAGAAGCAACACCAACCAGAGCATGACTTTTGATAGTCGTCTGGTGAAGAAGATCTGGGTGCCTGACATGTTTTTCGTCCACTCTAAGAGATCCTTTACTCATGACACCACCACTGACAATGTCATGCTTCGGCTTTACCCCGACGGCAAAGTCCTCTACAGCCTCAGGTAAGTCCACCTGTCAGCAGGGCCCAATAGGAAAACAACCGAACGTGGCCATTCAAATATAGTATAGTGGCATTTGCACATTAAAATGTCCCAAAACCTTAAAACCTGAAGATATCTACCTCATGGTAGTACTGCCAGTGTGGTTAGCAGACGGGAGTGGGAGGAGCAACACGCACCATTTTACACAGTGTAAGCGGTAACTGCTACCAAGCAAACTGCGTACTATACGGTACTGCTCTGGGTACTATAAGGTACTGCTCTGGGTACTATACGGTACTGCTCTGGGTACTATACGGTACTGCTCTGGGTACTATAAGGTACTGCTCTGGGTACTATACGGTACTGCTCTGGGTACTATACGGTACTGCTCTGGGTACTATACGGTACTGCTCTGGGTACTATACGGTACTGCTCTGGGTATTATAAGGTACTGCTCTGGGTACTATACGGTACTGCTCTGGGTATTATAAGGTACTGCTCTGGGTATTATAAGGTACTGCTCTGGGTACTATACGGTACTGCTCTGGGTACTATACGGTACTGCTCTGGGTACTATACGGTACTGCTCTGGGTACTATACGGTACTGCTCTGGGTACTATACGGTACTGCTCTGGGTACTATAAGGTACTGCTCTGGGTACTATAAGGTACTGCTCTGGGTATTATCAAGTGTTGCACTGGATACTATCAGGTACTGCTCTGGGTACTATAAGGTACTGCTCTGGGTATTATCATGTGTTGCACTGGATACTATCAGATACTGCTCTGGATACTATCAGGTACTGCTCTGGGTATTATCAGGTACTGCTCTGGGTACTATCAGGTACTGCTCTGGGTATTATCAGGTACTGCTCTGGGTACTATACGGTACTGCTCTGGGTATTATCAGGTACTGCTCTGGGTACTATACGGTACTGCTCTGGGTAAAACAATGTTTTGTGTGATTGAGTTTAAAAAATACATCTTTGATCTTTGTCCAAATTCACATGAAGATTGTCTGTGAAGCGTGGCCGAGGTCGTTTCTTTTGATGTTGTGTTATTGCAGGGTGACAGTGACATCCATGTGCAGTATGGACCTGAGTCGATTTCCTCTGGATACTCAGACGTGTTTTTTGGAAATAGAGAGCTGTAAGTGACTCATGTGATCAACCAATTGCCTTCATTCCATTCTATTCTATCCAGTATAGAGCGCCACCTTCAGATTAGTTAGTTACATAATCGTTGTCTCTCCAGATGCGTACACCGATGACGACCTCATGCTGTACTGGAAAGAAGGCAACAGGTCTTTAAACACAGATGAACAAATTTCTCTCTCCCAGTTCCTAATCCAGGAATTCCACACCACCACCAGGCTGGCCTTCTACAGCAGCACAGGTACGGACAGGAAGTGCAGGGCTGTCCTTTGATGAAGGTACCTTCTGCAGCTTGTAACTTCCACCCTCTTGCAGGCTGGTACAACCGTCTGTACATCTCCTTCACTCTTCGGCGGCACGTTTTCTTTTTCCTGCTGCAGACCTACTTTCCTGCCACGCTGATGGTCATGTTGTCCTGGGTGTCCTTCTGGATCGACCGCAGGGCCGTCCCTGCCAGAGTGCCACTGGGTAAGAGTTCATCCAGAGCAGAAGTCAGGGTGGATCGAGAACGTTCCGTTTGGTATAGATTGTGCACATTTACCAAAGAGTGCAGAATATGAACTTGAAAGCATTCCAAGATGACATTCCTCCAATGGCGTTGTCATTAAAACACTGTCAATGACTGGAAAATTGGAAATCAATCTTCAGTGGAGTTGAACTATTTCTTAAAATGTAGATATTGTTTTCTGAAATAAAATGAGATTGTGTTTGATGAGTGAATTATTTCTAAAATACTTAGCAGTGTGTGTAAGGTTCTATTCCAAAAGACAACAAACTCAAGTTGAACATAGAAAGAGGGAATGAGCTGCAAACAATGAACCAGGCAAGAGAAACAGACAAATAAATAACAAATGCAAAGCAGAAAACTCTGCAGGAAATGTACTAAATACTGAACCATGACAACCCCCCAATAAAGGGAACAATCAGCATGTACGGGATAATCTCCATGGCGATGGGGCTCCATGGGGCATCAAGCTGCCGTCCACTTATCAGGCATCGAGATGAACAATTATCGAGAAAAGGTGTTTGATTTTATTTTATTGAGCTATTGCTTTTTATTTATTAAAAACTAAAGTTGCACTTGATTATCACCTAAATGTATCATGTGAATATGTTAATATTAGCAGTATTCCACTTCCAACAAAGATCACGTGTGGCTGAGTCCAGCAGGTTTTTATTCCAGGATATGTCTGAGAGTTGCAGCATCTAAATAAGAACGGCACAAAGAACACTTCTATCAGACCGATATAACTTATTGCTGTTCCTGAACTGCCGATATGAGACTGTTTCAGCTGCTCTGAACTTGCTTCAGGTATAACGACAGTGCTCACCATGTCCACCATCATCACTGGAGTCAACGCCTCCATGCCCAGGGTGTCCTACATCAAAGCTGTGGACATTTACCTCTGGGTTAGCTTCGTCTTTGTCTTCCTGTCCGTCATCGAGTATGCTGCCGTCAACTACCTGTCGAATTTACAGGAGCGAAAGGAGAGAAAACTCATAGGGAGGGTAAGCGCTCAACTCCAACCAGGTACTTCTACATTTGCTGAAGCGCAATGCAGTAATACCCCGCCATATAATGAAGCTTCTCCTTGTAGGTTCCATGTACCTGCGGTTTGGCCCATCCCGGCATGATGTCGAGCAGCTACAGTGAGGCGGACCCCAACACAACAGGGGCCTACGGCATGTCGGAAGAGAACCGGCTGAAAGAGGGGCGGATGCTGGCGCAGCTGGCCATGGAGAGTGACCAGGTCACTGGCCATGTGGGCTCCAGCTCCTACAGCAGTGTCTGGATCGAAACACACGCCATAGACAAATACTCCCGGGTCCTCTTCCCCGGCTCCTACATCCTCTTCAACATTGTATACTGGTGTATGTACTCCTAGCACATGCAGGACTCCGACAGACCTCACCTTGGTGAACCTGAACTCTAACAGTACACATCTCCAGGTGGAGAAATTCATATATTCAGGCTTTTCTGTCTTGTAAAGAAGAAAAATGCAGTCCCAAAAAGACAAATCAGCACCGCCACAGCAAATCATTGTTCTCCACTTCACCCTGTCCTTTGCATCGTCCTCCCCAACACCAGCCACTCTCATGTCCTCCCTCACTACGTCCATGTCTCTTCTCCTGGGTCGTCCTCTAGTCCTGTCCTTTGCATCGTCCTCCCCAACACCAGCCACTCTCATGTCCTCCCTCACTACGTCCATGTCTCTTCTTCTGGGTCGTCCTCTAGTCCTGTTCCCTGGCAGTTCCATCCTCAGCATCCTTCTACCGACATAGTCCCTGTCGAGAGACAGAGACTATACTAAAAGGAAACTCTTAGTATGAAATGCAATTTGCAACCAAAGTATCGTAAACCCTCTTGTATTGTCTCATCCTTGTGAACCTCCCTCATCTTTGTGCCTCTTCACAGCTGGGCACCAAAAGGACACACAGATGGACAAAGGTAATTTCAAGATGAGATAAATACCAGACTGTAGGAGTTCTACTCTTTGTTCCCCCACAGCAGGACAGTCCCTGTTCAGTACAGTTCACACCAACGCTGTGCCAATCAAGCAGACCTCATTCACTTGAGAAGCACTTTCCACAGACCCAACATGTGCCGGGTTGTGCATTGTGAATGGGACACAAAGTGAGACGGATATGTCTGACTGTCTGACTGTGAGCCTCAGACCTAAAACAACGCATGGCAAAGAGAGTCAGTGGAGATTCGCAGTTACACAGCAGCTGTTAGGTCATTGTCAGGGCTGATCGTTTCATCTGGTCCCTGTTTGAACCTCAATGCAGACATTAGTGAGCACGCAGTCTTTGTGCACTGTTCTGAATTCCATTGTTCTTTGTTTACTGCCACTCAGAATCACAGCGATCGACAGCCACAGGCTGAACACAGTCACGGCAGTCGGCTCAGGTATAGCAGGTACACTGTGGGTGTTTTGTTTTTGTGATCATTTTAGTTCCTGTCTTGTTTCACGTTTAATTTGAATGCATAATCTTGTATTTAGAGAATTAGCCAGATTGTGCTGATTAGGCTTTAATGATAGAGGCGTATGTTTCTACCCTTAATAAATGATTCCAAAATAAATTATGTAAATGGGAACTTATTTCACTCCTGACATTTAGCAGACAATCTGCCATCTGCACATCAAGTTATTCCATCATCAGTGCATAACGATGCTGCTTCAACAGTATTTGTTACTGATTTCTACTGAATAGATAAAACGATAAAATGCAGTTTATTACTAGTACCTATGTGAATTCTATGTGAAACGAAACAGTAATATGATGTATTTATTGCAGTTCAAGCAAAAAATCAATGAGAATACTTCAAAGGCAAGACTGTTAAGAGCATCGTCCACCTATCAGGTTGTTGGTTCAAGTCTTAGTCCGCCCAAAGTCCACATGCCAATCTATCCCCGAGCAAGAACACCAACTTTCTCCTCATGTTCTGTAAGGGCTGCTCATCAGGGTTCAACAGCGACGACAACTACTTCTCCTGTACTTTCTTCTTGTCCCATGAGGCAAATCAACCGTCTCCACTTCACCCTGTCCTTTGCATCGTCCTCCCCAACACCAGCCACTCTCATGTCCTCCCTCACTACGTCCATGTCTCTTCTCCTGGGTCGTCCTCTAGTCCTGTTCCCTGGCAGTTCCATCCTCAGCATCCTTCTACCGATATAGTCCCCGTCTCTCCTCTGGACATGTCCAAACCATCAAAGTCTGGTCTCTCTGACCTTGTCTCCAAAACGTCTAACTAGGTCTGTCTCACCTCTTCCCTGGAAGCCACACAACACTCTTCATTCTTCAGCCTCCACCACTTTGTCCTCTGCTCTGCCTTCGTCCTCTTCCTCTTCCTCACCACCAGCCTATGCTGGCTGGCTACTCTCTCCTACCGCGACCTCACAGTCACCGACCTCCTTTAAACTGCTCCGTCTACACTTGATGTCGTCCACCTGGTGCTCCTCCCTCCACTCTTGTAGGTCACCGTATGTTCTAGTCTCTTCTGGAAATAAGTGTTAACTCCTGCTATCTCCATCCTTTTGGTAAAGTCCACCTCCATCTGTCCTTCTAGGTTCCTTCCTGAATACTAAACTTGTTCATCACTTCTTCATCTCCTCTGTTTCCTTCACCAACACGCCCATTGAGGTCTGCTCCAATCAGGACTCTCTCACTGCTAGGATGCTCTGAACCACTTCATCTAAGTCAGTCCAGAACTTCTCCTCCTCTAACTCACCTCCTACCTGTGGAGCGTAAGAACTTCTCCTTCTCCTCTAACTCACCTCCTACCTGTGGAGCGTAAGAACTTCTCCTTCTCCTCTAACTCACCTCCTACCTGTGGAGCATAAGAACTTCTCCTCCTCCTCTAACTCACCTCCTACCTGTGGAGCGTAAGAACTTCTCCTCCTCCTCTAACTCACCTCCTACCTGTGGAGCGTAAGAACTTCTCCTTCTCCTCTAACTCACCTCCTACCTGTGGAGCGTAAGAACTTCTCCTTCTCCTCTAACTCACCTCCTACCTGTGGAGCGTAAGAACTTCTCCTTCAAGATAACTCCTCCTCCATTCCTCTTTCCTCTCCTCCATTATAAAACAACTTGAATCCTGCTCCTCAGCTTCTTTCCTTGCTTCCTTTCCTCCTCCTCATCATGTCCACCAGCTCTCTAGCTTTTCCCGTCATCGTCCCAACATTCAAAGTCTCTTCTCTCAGTCCTAAACTCTTCCATTCCCTCTTCTCTCGTTGTTGATGCACTCGTCTTCCTCCTCTTCTTTGTCTCTGTCTCTGTCCCACAGTAATCCAGTGTCCAGCAGCGTCCCGTGGGTTAACAACGCTGCTGCTGGTCGTTGTTGACCCGGGTCTCGACCGATCCGGTATGTCTTTCTTATTTAATGTGATTTGCATGTTGCAGTTTGGCAAATCTTTACGTCGGATGCCATTCCTGAATCAACTCTCTGCATTTATCTTGGCCTGAAACCGGCACAAGGGAGGAACTAGCAATGCTCCAGGAGCTACCATGAGGCTGCACTAAAGTGTATTCCATAGCTGTGTTCTGAGTCGGCCCCTGCTTGGAAACCTCTCCAGGCCTCATCAAGTAAGACAAATACAAACTAATACCATGCTCAGACTTTATTTTTCACGTCTTTCAGATAGGGCTTTGTGGACGTGTTGATTATTCATCAATAGGTCTGGTCAGGATTGTTTTCACCACAGGTCCCTTTCTTTGTGCCCTCAGACCCGTCACGTAGTCCTGAGGTTTGGGCATGGTGCTTTCGCCGTCTCTCTTGGTCTGACAGGCAACGGTTTTGGGCAGCCAGGTCTGAGTGACATTTTCTCGTCTCATGTGGCTCAGATCAGTCTGTGTTGAGTGTGTTATTTTGGTCCTGAGGTTTGCCTAAAATGTTGAAATACAAAACAAGATGTAACACATTTACATGATGGAGTTGTTTTCTATAATCCATTCTTCTAGTGAATTCTAGCTCACCAGTTTAATAGCCTCTCTTCGCAGCTGCCACTCATTCCACTCATACGACTTGTCAATGTTTGTCTCTGCTGGGTGAGTGTCAGTCTGTGTACAGCCCTCACGTGTGGCGGTCGGCTTCATCGGTACGACGTCTTCTGCCTGCTTCTGAAAAGCCACAAGTCAACAGCTGATATAAAATAAGATCCCGAGCTGAAATATGTGGAACACAGGCCTGACCTCAGAGTAGGGAATGACACAGGACAGCTGCTGCTGGAGATTGAGGAGATGAATGAGCTCAGGAGAGAGCTTGGCTTTCTCTTCAATCTCTGCTATGAAGTCATTAGAATTTGCGGCAAACTTCACGGCAGCATCTTTGGAGGTGAAGGCGTAGAACTTGTCCTTCTGTTTCAGGACTCCAATGTGGGGATTACCTGCAAAAGGAGCGGCACATATTAGAGCGAACTTCAAACACAGCAGACTACAATGAGAATGCTTATCTTCAAAGGGTTAGCGCTTTTGTTTAAAGCTTGTGTCGTCTAACGCACTGACGTTACCCTCGGTGGCTTTGCTGCTTCGGGTAATTGGAAAATGACTTCACCTAAGATGCATGATTCTGATGGAAGGAAGCCGGAGAACATGCAAACTCAGCAAAGAAAGGCTCCAGGGGCTCGAACCTGGGACCTTCCTGATGCGAGGCAACAGCGCTACCCTTTGTGCCACTGTGCTGACCTCGGAGTAGTTGCTTAAGCTATGAAATATTATCTTTATTATCGATATTATAAATCAGGTATAATAAATGGAAACACGAGTGTATGTATGTATTTATCAGCTGTACGTCAGGTAGTGTCGATTGGTGAGACCTTTATTCATGTTCAGATGGGAATTACTTACAGCATACTGAGGCAGGGACCCTCATGACTGAATTTTATAAGGTGGGATTATTCAAATGCTCTTTCTGCAAGCACAGTTCTGCATCATGTGATGAGTTTCACAAGCGTGTAGAGGAGTACCTGGAAGTATCAGGCCGTCTCTTTTAAGAAGCGTATCGAGTACCTGGAAGTATCAGGCCGTCTCTTTTAAGAAGCGTATCGAGTACCTGGAAGTATCAGGCCGTCTCTTTTCACGAGCGTATCGAGTACCTGGAAGTATCAGGCCGTCTCTTTTAAGAAGCGTATCGAGTACCTGGAAGTATCAGGCCGTCTCTTTTAAGAAGCGTATCGAGTACCTGGAAGTATCAGGCCGTCTCTTTTCACGAGCGTATCGAGTACCTGGAAGTATCAGGCCGTCTCTTTTAAGAAGCGTATCGAGTACCTGGAAGTATCAGGCCGTCTCTTTTAAGAAGCGTATCGAGTACCTGGAAGTATCAGGCCGTCTCTTTTAAGAAGCGTATCGAGTACCTGGAAGTATCAGGCCGTCTCTTTTAAGAAGCGTATCGAGTACCTGGAAGTATCAGGCCGTCTCTTTTAAGAAGCGTATCGAGTACCTGGAAGTATCAGGCCGTCTCTTTTAAGAAGCGTATCGAGTACCTGGAAGTATCAGGCCGTCTCTTTTAAGAAGCGTATCGAGTACCTGGAAGTATCAGGCCGTCTCTTTTAAGAAGCGTATCGAGTACCTGGAAGTATCAGGCCGTCTCTTTTAAGAAGCGTATCGAGTACCTGGAAGTATCAGGCCGTCTCTTTTAAGAAGCGTATCGAGTACCTGGAAGTATCAGGCCGTCTCTTTTAAGAAGCGTATCGAGTACCTGGAAGTATCAGGCCGTCTCTTTTAAGAAGCGTATCGAGTACCTGGAAGTATCAGGCCGTCTCTTTTAAGAAGCGTATCGAGTACCTGGAAGTATCAGGCCGTCTCTTTTAAGAAGCGTATAGCCACAAGCTCCATTAAATTGCAGCGGCATCTGGTTCAGGTTCGCCGTCGTTTCGGGCAGAAGCCATTCCTGTGGTTTCATCTCAGCTGGAACGATCCGCTGATCTGAAAGGCATAAAACAATGGAACAATGAATTCAATAAACATTGGCCTCCCGTTTGTTTTGGTGACACCACTCCTACCTGAGGACTGAGTCGTTCTCTGTTCATCCGTCGTCACCTCTGAAGCCTCCAGCAGAGCGTCCAAAGAATCTCCAGAAGAGATTTTGTCTTCGTGGGCGATGAAGGGCTTCAGATCGAGTCTTATGTTGTTGAGAATGTTCAATATCTCAGCCTCTTTGAGAACCCCAGACCACACATTTGCCAGGACTTTGAACAATGGCTGCAATTGAGATCATTTTAACAGTGTTAAATTGTGTGTCCTGCATTACACAGTTACACAGTAATAGTACATAGTAATAGCATTACATAGTAATTCTAGTTGTGAATATTCTTCAGTAGAATCACATTTTTCTTGGCATGAATGACTGCTAATGGGGATTCGTCCAGTCGCTATCCTCTCCATTCCCACTGAGCAGCCACAGCGCCACACAGAGGCAGGAGGGAGCATCTGCCTCGAGTAAAGACAGCACGCTGACCAGCAGCCAGTCTGGGGCATGTATTTAGGCCACATGCAAACAGAAAACCAGGACTGCGTGGCATCAAGGGGTTAATACTGGAGCTACGTCTCCAGAAAGGGTTAATGTCCGCGTAGCAAAACGTTTTCTGTAAAGACACAAACTGTCGCAGGACAAGTTTTGTGATTAACAGATCCAGTACGCACAGGATTAAAAATCATAAATGAATTTCTGTTTGTGTACAGGCTGAATGGATATATGCTAATTAGCCATCTTTCGGGGGCTGCTTCCAGTGAGAGTGCTGCTCTGTACTGAGATACTCCGAGCATTTCCTACGATATTTCGTCCTAACGGTCGTTGTGAGCATGGAACTTACGAACACTTCTCTAGTGTGTAGGACTGACTTGGACATCATTACTCCTCTGAGGAGCTTCTTCTGTGACGAGAACTCTTTCTGCAGGCGTTCGATTTGTTTGCCACATTGATGTGCGTCCGCCTTGTGGTCAAGGGAACACAGAAATATTTCAATTTAGAAATCATTATTCAAATCTTCTCCTCTCCTGTTTGACACTGCAGCTCCCGTTAGCTCACCTTCAGCCGCTTGAGCAGAGCTTCATGCTGCCTGACATTGTAGAGGGCCTGTTTGAGCAGGGCGACGGACACGTCACGCTCTCCAGGTAAACTGTCACCGCCCGTCAGCTTCTCCAGCAAAGCCGTGTACTTCCATGCCAAACGCTGCGATGCGCTCAGCTCACGCTCAATTCCTTCAGTGGTGAGTGGAAGAGCTCCATCAGCGACCCCGGGAACTGTGGGGAGGTTCCACAATGCAACCGCCATCATTGGCACAAGATAGGATAAGATGAGACGAGAACTTTATTGATCCCACAATGGGGACATTACATTGTTGCAAGTTATTGGAGAATCGAACCTTGTATGACGATGCATGTGAAGATTTAAAATATGGTTACACAACGTTACAGAGCCTGCGGCCCACGGGTCAGATCGGCCCGGTGCCTCGTTGTGTGGGGCTCAGGGCAGCTTGCAAAACATATATGGTATTCTTTTAATTAAATTAACCCCTAATTCTCCACAACATGTGATATTATCCAGCTGTTGTATTTGTATTTTGATTGATGGTGAATGTCTCTCTATCACTTCTCTATCCATCTCCTACCTCTCTCTCTCTCTCTCTCTCTCTCTATCTCTCTCTCTCTCAACCCAGCCGGTCAGACAGATGGCCGTCCACCATGAGCCTAGGTTCTGTCCAAGGTTTCTGCCCGTTAAAGGGAAGTTTTTCCTTGCCTCCGTTGCTCTTGTGGGTCTAGTTGGGTTCTGTGTTTCCCTGCTAATCCTGTAAAGCCTTGAGATGACTTCCTGCTGTGATCTGGCGCTATAGAAATAAAACTGAATTGAATTGAATGCTGCTGACCTGCATTGACTGATTTAGCAGGGCTGCAAGTCGTCTCTAAACCTACTCAGCAGGTGTTATATGTAAAACGTTCCATTCAGAACCTGAGCTGAAAATCTGTAATAAGCTTTTGTTAAATTTGAACATCACTATGATGTGTAATATTTTATAATTATCCTCTTGTTTTAAAATATTTTTATTAGAATCACAGAAGCAACTAGAAAAGCACTCTGAGAGCACAGACCTCCCCCAAGCAGCTCGTTCCCCTCCTAACTGGATCTACACCGTCCACACGGTGATCTGGATCAGCACCAGAAGGTTCTAGATTGTTCTTGGTATCTTTATAGGCCAGCCATTTTTAACTGTTTTTTTAATGCATAAATGGGGTTTAATGTTAAAATGTAATATTTGTTCCTGAGCTCATTCTGGATCAGAACCAGAACGCGTGTTTCATGACGGTGCATATGGGACCCCTTTATGACGGGTTGCTGTACCGAGGTCACAGAGCGTGGGCTCCTCGCCTCCCTTCCTGCTGGCTCTGTTCAGGAGTCTGATCCCTGGAACAATGGTGGCGAGTTCGCTCAGCCGCTGCTCCTTGGACTCCTTTAGGAGCAGCATGAAGGTCACCAGTGCAGTCAGGGGTAAGACGCTCTGCAGGGCGGCTGGGACAAGACCGCAGAAATCATTGATCAGCATTAGGTTCACTCATGATCATTATCAGCAGCAGAATCACGATGTAAACGCTCTACGTTTTAACCCTTTGCGTTACCTTGCCATTGAACTGATTACCAGGTTAAATTAATAATATTGCTATTATCACGGTGCGGCTTCGTCAGAGCTCTTCCAGGTTTATTCCAGTCACGTAGAAATCACTGTTGTTATTGTCGTTTCTCATGTTTGGGGGGGCGGCGCTGGACAGTGAGTAGCGCAGTGACCCACTTATCAAAGGTTTCGGTGGTTCTACATGACGAGCCATTGAGCGAGAGGCTCCAGTTTGCTCCCTGTATGTGCTCCACCAGCGTGTGGCTTTACTTTATAGTTAGAAATACAAGTTCTCTTTTCTTCACGACGAATAAAGGGAGAACTACTTTGAACCTGAACTCCAGACGAATGAACGCTGCCACTGCATTTTATTCAGTAACAAGTCAGCGTGAAACCTTTAGTCTCTCGCTCGGCGGTCCCATCTGGAGGCGCGCCCATGCTCAGCAGGACGTACGAGATGATGTTCTGGTACAGAGCATCCAGCTCTTCTGGAGTCTGCCCCCTGCTGTCGGTGATCTCTCTGCTCACGGCACGCAGCCTCCGCTCTGTCTGCCGCTGGAGTCCGTCGAGAAGCTCGCCTGCATCGACACACAGGTCTTCATTGTGTGACTGAACCTCAAAGGAAAGTTATGTTAAAAGTCAAAAACACCTTCTCTAGAGAAATCAGCTAAAACAGCTCAACTGTGTGCAGCGTGCTTCCCAAGTCACCTTTCATCTGGGCCAGGGGAAGGAAGCAGCGCGAGGATCAAAGTGAAGCTCAGCTGATAACAGCACTGAACGAGTTCACTGGGGTGGGTCACGTTGCTTAGCGACAGGCTTCACGTTGCTTAGCGACAGGCTTTATGTTGTAGCGACAGGCTTCATGTTGCGTAGCGACAGGCTTCACGTTGCTTAGCGACAGGCTTCATGTTTTAGCGACAGGCTTCACGTTGCGTAGCAACAGGCTTCCTGTTGCTTAGCGACAGGCATCCCTACCTTACTTCATGTTGTCACCTATCTTCCTGGTCGTCCGTGTCGTTTGCCAGTCGTTAACAGATTCATTCTTTTCTTTACAGAAACGTGCCGCTCTGAATGGGAATAATGGGAATGATTCCATTCTGAGGCGGCTCTATGTCCAGAAATGGGGTTTCAACAACAAATGGATAATTTTATAATATCTATAAAAACAGTCAGCTGACATTCTGACCTGTGATATACGAGTATAATATACTCTGTGTATATTGTTGTTACTGAGACGACTTCTAAATGTTCAGAGCTAGCCTTCTTTCTTCCGTCATGCCTTCATATCTGGCAAATATTTTTCAGAGCACATTATTTATAGAATATCTTATTTATCAACTGAAGATTAAAAAAAAACTTGAACTGGTTTTTATTTACTACATTTGTGTAGATTTTGTTTTTTTTTGGTGCTGAAACTGAATATCTGATTATCCCCCCCCCCCCCCCGTCTCTTTATTTCAGCAACACTCACGTCTGCAGGCGTAGTTCATCTCAAAATGCACCTGCATTCTGACGGTGTCCAGAGACAACGTGCGTTCCTCTGTGAGTTTATGTCGACACAGCTGTAAGAAACAAAGCAGCCGGGCCTCAGAACCCGCCTCAAAGCCCCCCAGAACCCGCTTCAAGACCCCTCAGAACCCGCCTCAAAGCCCCCCAGAACCCGCCTCAAGACCCCTCAGAACCCGCCTCAAAGCCCCCCAGAACCCGCTTCAAGACCCCTCAGAACCCGCCTCAAAGCCCCCCAGAACCCGCTTCAAGACCCCTCAGTACCCGCCTCAAAGCCCCCCAGAACCCGCCTCAAGGCCCCTCAGAACCCGCCTCAAGGCCCCCCCAGAACCCGCTTCAAGACCCCTCAGAACCCGCCTCAAAGCCCCCCAGAACCCGCCTCAAAGCCCCCCAGAACCCGCCTCAAGACCCCTCAGAACCCGCCTCAAGGCCCCCCAGAACCCGCCTCAAGGCCCCTCAGAACCCGCCTCAAGGCCCCCCAGAACCCGCCTCAAGGCCCCCCAGAACCCGCCTCAAGGCCCCCCAGAACCCGCCTCAAGGCCCCCCAGAACCCGCCTCAAGGCCCCTCAGAACCCGCCTCAAGGCCCCTCAGAACCCGCCTCAAGGCCCCCCAGAACCCGCCTCAAGGCCCCTCAGAACCCGCCTCAAGGCCCCCCAGAACCCGCCTCAAGGCCCCTCAGAACCCGCCTCAAGGCCCCTCAGAACCCGCCTCAAGGCCCCCCAGAACCCGCCTCAAGACCCCTCAGAACCCGCCTCAAGGCCCCTCAGAACCCGCCTCAAGGCCCCCCCAGAACCCGCTTCAAGACCCCTCAGAACCCGCCTCAAGGCCCCCCAGAACCCGCCTCAAGGCCCCTCAGAACCCGCCTCAAGGCCCCCCAGAACCCGCCTCAAGGCCCCCCAGAACCCGCCTCAAGGCCCCTCAGAACCCGCCTCAAGGCCCCCCAGAACCCACCTCAAGGCCCCCCAGAACCCGCCTCAAGGCCCCTCAGAACCCGCCTCAAGGCCCCTCAGAACCCGCCTCAAGGCCCCCCAGAACCCGCCTCAAGGCCCCTCAGAACCCGCCTCAAGGCCCCTCAGAACCCGCCTCAAGGCCCCCCAGAACCCGCCTCAAGGCCCCCCAGAACCCGCCTCAAGGCCCCTCAGAACCCGCCTCAAGGCCCCCCAGAACCCGCCTCAAGGCCCCCCAGAACCCGCCTCAAGGCCCCTCAGAACCCGCCTCAAGGCCCCTCAGAACCCGCCTCAAGGCCCCTCAGAACCCGCCTCAAGGCCCCCCAGAACCCGCCTCAAGGCCCCCCAGAACCCGCCTCAAGGCCCAATGTTCACACAGTCAAATAAAGAAATTAGCATTTCTATGAACAATAACTGGTGTAGCTCAAATACTCTGTTGGGCTCAGGGTTACTCCTGTAAGTACTACTACTACTAATAGTTTTTATTTAAAGACACTTTACCTTCTCGAGCTTGTGAGCGTTGCCTTTGGTCAGCGCCCAATCGGCATGGAACCCGTTTCTTGGGTCCAGCAGAACAGCTTTCACCTGCAGGGAATAAACAAACATGTAAACAAGCGCACTTCCGGTGACGCTCGGCGGCGCTGCGGGTCACCGACCATGAAGCGCACCAGCGCGCCCGGCGGTGCGGGGCCTCGCAGCGCACACTCCCGCAGCAGCTCGTCGGTCGCCTCCCGGATGACGCGGTCTGCGGCGGCCGCGGACATTTCTGCCTGTTGTCGGTGCGTCGAGCTACACGCCGGCTTGTTGACAACGGTTGGCATAGAAACAGTCGATAATAACCCCCAGGTGGCGCTGCAGCAGCGTTCCTGCCGAGGAGCCTTCCGGTCCATGTTTAGGAAGGCGAAGCAATTAAATGACGTCATTAATAACATTGACGCAATTTGTAGACGGCTGAACAAAAAGGGACGCGACGAGCGGGTTAGAAATATTTATTGTAAATGTAGAGGACTGATTGAGGTGAAACAGCAACAGTAAGACCAGGCAGGGGCCCCCAAACCTGTTCCTGTGGGGGCCACATAACTATTAATAAAATAAATAATAACTAAATAACTTTCTGGTCATATGTGATCATCATTAAAATTGTCCCAAACAAAAGGAATAATGCTTTTCTTCATAATATTAAAACTTGAGATTGGGTTCGGGGTTCTCGTGTTACTTTGATAAAAAAGAAAAGAAAAGAAAAGTCCTCATTAATACTACTGGAAAGGAAAAGAGGAAGGCAGTTCAATTAAAGAAGGAATAATTGATTTTATCCGGAAAATATTCTGCTCGTTGTGTTTATTCAGGAACTCGTGCTGCAGTTACGGCTTGTGTCCACTAGAGGCGGTCGGATCCGAGCATTTCAAACAAAAACACGTTTAATGTCATTAAAAAGCTCGTTTTTTTTCCAACTGTAGCTGAACTACGTTACGATGAAGAATTTTCCACGTTGGCACATTTCCAATAAAAACAAACTCCTTCAAAAACACGAAAACTAAGGAGATATTCCGGCTTTGAGCTTTCATTGGTTCAGCATGAAACACGTGACCCGGAAGTGTCACCCAGAGTGCGCTTAACGAAAACAAGTCTCTTTCCCCGCGCTTCTGTGGCGTTTTCTTCACTGCGCTGTGTTTTATGTGATCCACCCGACCCGGATCCGGTCCCGGTTGTGACTCGGTTCTGCGGACCGTCAGCGAGAAGGACGGGGCGGCGGAAGACCCCCCCGCCTCGGACCCTATTCCGGTTATCGCTTCTCGGCCTTTTGGCTAAGATCAAGTGTAGTAGCTGTTCTTATCAGTTTAATATCTGATACGTCCCCCACCCGGGGGCCAAATATTAAATTGATTTTTGGAGCAGGGAGATGGAACAGGGGCTTGCTCCGTCCACTCCACGCATCGACCTGGTACTGCAGCACCTCCAGGAACGGTGCACCCCCCCTTTGATATTCAGAAGTACAGCCTTTATTAGAGGCGGGGCGGGAAACATTCTGTTTCATCTCGCTGAGCTCCACCTCTTCTGAAGTTCAAGCGGTTCCAGCGCGCTCCGGAGTCCGAATCTTCCTGCAGACCTGAAAGGCAGCGCTGTTGCTGAGCAACGGAACTAATGTGAAGGTCCGAGCCGGCAACTCGGACTCATTTGGGGGTTGCTCAATAAACAAAACTAGGATTTAAAGCGTGCTTTCTGACTGGATAATTGATAAATACATCACAGGGGGGGTAAAAATAGACATCCCTCCAGGTACAGCCAGAACGAAGACAAATGAGGACGATAACCAAACGCCAAAGCCCAGAAGAGCGAACATGACGAGGGTTTCACTGCTAATGTGGGAAGAGCTGACGAGAGAGTCCGGAGCACAGATTCGAACCGAAGGCGCTTCATGACGGTCTTTTGTCGGGTTTTTCGACCGACGTCACAAAAGTATAAAAACGTACCGGGGCTCGAACCTGCAGTACTTGTGTGTTTTAATTACATTTTTACATTTGCGTTGTTTACAGAATTTTTAATCCGCGTGTATCGAGGACGTCCCGTCGATAAAAAGAAAAATACTTATTTCGAAAGCCGTAACCGGAAGCTGCGTCTAACTTCACATCAATGTATTTGTAGTTACCTGCTATGTCCACAAGAGGGCAGCGCGGTTACAGAACACCCTTGACACATGTATATATTCATTTCCGGTGTCCCACAAAATAAAAGCATCGAGATAAATGGTAGTATACAGTAATTAAATTTCACAAGTAAAGTGCCAGAAAATACTAATGACGAGTTTTAATTGTTCAGAATACTATTCTGCAATTACGGGTTTTAAAAAGAGCTAATTAACAACCCGGAATCATTTGTGTTCACTTCCGTGTTCTCCTGTTCCACTTGCGGCTTTAATTACATTTTCTTTTTGTTTATTAGGCGAACTCCATCCATAATAAAAGAACCATTCTTCTGCGTGGCCTCCCTCATTTCTTCATTCGGACAGACCGTGAAAGTAAGTACAAATCTATCATTCCTCTCATATTCTCCACTGCAAAATCTAATTTTACAATCGAGAATAGTGTGATTTATTTATTACACTGAAGTTGCATTGTCTGTTCCTTTCCAGGGTGGCTGTGGGGTCCTAAATCATAAAAAAGTTATGTTTATGATTCCAATGATTCCAAATTTAAGCCCTTTAAAGCATTAAATTAATACAATCTGTGAAATTTCTTTTTCTTTTGGTTTAATTGACAAATTATGACTGAACATGGACTGTACTAGTACTTGGGAATGCAAATAGTATATTCAATAGCCCATAGTTAGTAATTGTTTGCATCATAGATATGACCTATTCTGCTTCAGACCTATAACAATACTATAATCATTTATCCAACAATTTTGATTATATTCCAAATTGATTCTAGCTTTTTCTATATGTATAGGTTGCATGGACATGATATGACATCATTCTAAAGAGCAATATCTTGCCTGAAACCTCATTTTAAAACTCTGTCTTTGTTTTGCAGGCCTCTGATGCTGAGCAGGCATCAGGGGTAAACAGCCTGATCAGCATGATCAGCCTGATCAGCCTGATCCTGGTCAAAGATGGAACTGAAATCCTTGACGCGTGGGTCGTCCTTGAGGAAGCAGTCTGACTGCTCTCAAGGACACTCCAAGCGGAGCTGCAATGCTTGTGGGTCTCTTTCAAAAGGTGTTCATGAACATTGGAGGTGGGCAGTGCTCCTCTGTCCTGCATGGGGTGAGGAACAAACTCCTGCGCCAGAAACTGTAAGACTGTTCTCATTTGATTTTCTACATCTGGTTTGTGTTTCCATTTGAATGTCAAAGCAGGATTTCCTTTTGTTTATTTGTGCTCCATAATATATAATTTTGCTGATTCATCAACACGATGTCATCCTTTTGTTAGTTTAATGTAAAAGTTTGTTTTATTTAGAGAATTTATTTTTACAGAATTACAGCCTGTTCTTTAAATAAAAGAAATAAATAAACTAAACTGACTATTTTAGAACACTTGAAGATATGCTAATTAACTTGAATTAAATGAAAGGGAATGACAGATGTATTAATATAAACAATCAATTAATAATCTTACTTGCTTAATAAATAGGGTTAAGATGATGCAAAAAATATTTTAAACTGCTCTAAAGAGTTTTATCAATGAAAGTAAGTAAATTGGGTTAATTGCTACAGAATATTGTCTCAATTAATATATAGACATTGAGTTCATTATTAAAGAGGGTTAAGACAACACAAATCAAAGAGTTTACTCAATTAATATATGTTAATTAAGTTAATTGCTGGTAAGCATTGAGGTAAACAAGCTTTTGTAATTTAAGACAAATTTAAATCAAACAATAAATATGAATCCTTTCAAATGAGAAAAGAGGGTAAGTTGATTTAAATCCTTACATTAACCTAACTGCTGCTTTGAGTTGAATCAATTAAGAAATTCTAATCAGCTAAACCGCACGCGTGCAATTGTTTAAACGTAACATTTCCAGGCAGCCCTTGGAATAGTTTTTTTGAGTTGAAACAAGAGTTTTTTTTTTTTACAGTGTAGGAATGTTTCTCGGCGAAGTCGTGCTACATGTAACAGTAATGACAGAATACAGAAAACATACAAGTACACACACATGACAATGGCAATGTCTCCGCTGAGGATGGACGTGCAGATGTTCTCGTGCATCCCATAATGGTCCCTTCCAGTCAGCTCAGGTTTGAAGAGAATCTCAGGGGCCCTGTTTGCACACAGAGTTAACAGCTCCGCCTGAGATGAAGGTGCATGCTCTTCTTCAGGTATGAGCAGGAACACCTTGGATTATACCAGGTCAGAGTACCAGAGTACCAGGTCAGAGTACCAGTGTACCAGGTCAGAGTACCAGGTCAGCACCCAACTACAAAGGGGCTAGTCCTGCACACCCTACACGTCAGCAAACAGTTATGTAAATACATAGATGTGTTAATTAAGCTGCTTTGATGAACATTTACAGTATTTCATATTGCTAGTAGGAAGTGCTTTTATTTTGTAAATTCGAACCGGATGTTGTTTCTGCGCGTGAGGGATGCTACTTAGCTTGCATCTTCCGGAGCATCTTTCTGACGAGAAAACGATGGAAGCAGGTTAGATTAGGTTAGATTAGGTTAGTTTCGGTTAGTTTAGGTTAGTTGTCGTCGACACGCAGATGAGGAGCGGCGTTACGTCACTCTGATCAAAGGGCGTCGGACTCCACCGTCGTATTCGCTGTTAGTGACGTCAGGCTAACGCGTTAGCAGTGAGCATGACGAGTTTTATATTGTGTACAGGAGATGAGGAAGTGATGACGTCATTGTGAGATTCATTAATGAAAATAATGGAGCGGAGTTGTAAATGAGCCCCGCCCCCCTCCGTGCGGACAAATGAACACGCCGCTCGGGAAGAACGGCGTCATCGGTGTCGCTGTGGGAGCCGCGGCCGGCCTGGCCTTCATCACCTTCATCACCTTCATCATCCACAGAGAGAGGAGCAGGAAGACCCCGCGGGAGGCCCCGCGGGAGGCCCCGCAGCCCGGCCTGCTGCTCGGCGAGGATGGAGCGACGCGGGACGCAGGGGGTGAGTCGGCTGTCCCCTGCTGGAGGGTCCAGATACTGTAACGGGAGTAGAAGTATCTGGACCAGATACTGTAACGGGAGTAGAAGTATCTGGACCAGATTTAGAACTGAAGGAACTTCTTGGATGGAGGTGAAACGTCTTCAGACCATCGATGCTTTGATGTTGCTCTGCTTTACGGGGCATTGAGATGCAGTGACATCCATCCAGACATCCATCCAGACATCCATCCAGACATCCATCGTCTGCAGGCCAGACGGGCATCAAACCCAGAACCTTCGTGCTGAGGAAGACGTCTGTTTCTTCATGTCGTATCTGGTCTCTGCTCGGTGCTTTTGTGACTGCAGCAACAAGTCTTTCAAGTCTTTCACACGTTTGCACACTTCATCGCTTGTATTAGTCGCTTGTCTGCTCCTCTCTGAGGAACCCGGAGGAACCCGGAACAGAGAAGACCAGTTCTTCAGCCCAAATGAGCTCAGGCCCAGTCAGATCCAGCATTTCTGGATTGGGAGTTTCAACGTGTGGAGCAGGAAAAGCTGCGATGCCACTGCAGAATCCTGTCTGTTTCTGGAACAGTGATGTCACCACAGAATCTTGTCTGTTTCTGGAACAGTGATGCCACTGCAGAATCCTGTCTGTTTCTGGAACAGTGATGTCACCACAGAATCTTGTCTGTTTCTGGAACAGTGATGCCACTGCAGAATCCTGTCTGTTTCTGGAACAGTGATGTCACCACAGAATCTTGTCTGTTTCTGGAACAGTGATGTCACCACAGAATCCTGTCTGTTTCTGGAACAGTGATGTCACCACAGAATCCTGTCTGTTTCTGGAACAGTGATGTCACCACAGAATCCCGTCTGTTTCTGGAACAGTGATGTCACTGCAGAATCCTGTCTGTTTCTGGAACAGTGATGTCATCACAGAATCCTGTCTGTTTCTGGAACAGTGATGTCACTGCAGAATCCTGTCTGTTTCTGGAACAGTGATGTCACTGCAGAATCCTGTCTGTTTCTGGAACAGTGATGTCACCACAGAATCTTGTCTGTTTCTGGAACAGTGATGTCACCACAGAATCCTGTCTGTTTCTGGAACAGTGATGTCACCACAGAATCCTGTCTGTTTCTGGAACAGTGATGTCACCACAGAATCCTGTCTGTTTCTGGAACAGTGATGTCACTGCAGAATCCTGTCTGTTTCTGGAACAGTGATGTCATCACAGAATCCTGTCTGTTTCTGGAACAGTGATGTCACTGCAGAATCCTGTCTGTTTCTGGAACAGTGATGTCATCACAGAATCCTGTCTGTTTCTGGAACAGTGATGTCACCACAGAATCCTGTCTGTTTCTGGAACAGTGATGTCACTGCAGAATCCTGTCTGTTTCTGGAACAGTGATGTCACTGCAGAATCCTGTCTGTTTCTGGAACAGTGATGTCACCACAGAGTCCTGCCCAGTTGTTGTGTGCTTATTTTGTTAGATCTCAGTGCAGCCTTTGACACAACAGATCAGCGGTGTCAAACTCATTTTCTCCAAAGGCCAAATGTAAACCGTAAAACACAGTAAAAAAGTAACTAAATGTAATGTAATTTAATGTAAAATAAATGTAACTACTCATTAACATGCTGTTAGATGACTATTTAATTTAACTCTTTAGCCGCCACAGTAATTACAATAAAATATTCAGGTTTGATATCACTTTTTTAAAAGGTTGTAACTTAAACATTGTTAGAGATAAAGCCAAACTGTAAATGAGAACAATCATAAGTATGAACCAAAGTTTGTGATGGGAATAAATTAACAGATCTAATAATGTGGAAAAGTTCCATTCAAATGCAATCATCATGCAGGAACAAAGATAATCGATACAAAATCAAAGCAAAACCAAAAAGCCACCATCTTGTCTTGTTATGGACATGCAGAAACCAAAAAAACAACCGAAGTGGGAAAGATAAAGAACATTCCCAGAGTCAATGGAAAAGACGTCACTTTCAGGATCAGCACTGGACAGCTCCATATGTAGCCGACTACCTATGGAGCTGTCCAGTGCTGATCCTGATCCATATGTAGCCGGCTACCTATGGAGCTGTCCAGTGCTGATCCTGATCCATATGTAGCCGGCTACCTATGGAGCTGTCCAGTGCTGATCCTGATCCATATGTAGCCGGCTACCTATGGAGCTGTCCAGTGCTGATCCTGATCCATATGTAGCCGGCTACCTATGGAGCTGTCCAGTGCTGATCCTGATCCATATGTAGCCGGCTACCTATGGAGCTGTCCAGTGCTGATCCTGATCCATATGTAGCCGGCTACCTATGGAGCTGTCCAGTGCTGATCCTGATCCGTATGTAGCCGGCTACATATGGAGCTGTCCAGTGCTGATCCTGATCCATATGTAGCCGACTACCTATGGAGCTGTCCAGTGCTGATCCTGATCCATATGTAGCCGGCTACCTATGGAGCTGTCCAGTGCTGATCCTGATCCATATGTAGCCGGCTACCTATGGAGCTGTCCAGTGCTGATCCTGATCCATATGTAGCCGGCTACCTATGGAGCTGTCCAGTGCTGAAGTTCACCTTCAGGATCAGCACTGGACCTGTGGCCCTCGACACTTGTCCATATCGCTAGCATTAGCATTTTGTTTTTGTCTGCTCCTGCTCTGTCTCGCTATCGCTTCCCTATCCATCTCCTTGTTTTTGAATATCCTTCTACATGTCATTCTCTCTGTCTCTATCACTCTCTCATTGTCTCTCTGTCTTTCTACCGCTGTCTCTCTCTCTCTCTCTCTATCAACCCAGCTGGTTCAGACAGCTACCTCTGCCACAAGTTTAGAACTGAACCGGATCTTAGTGGGTGGTGAGAGGATGGATAGATCGACGTTAATTTTTGGAATGTAGGAGAAGATTTAGAATTCAGAGTGCAGCAACCAAATGTCACATTTGCCATGTTGAGTCTCCTTGTGTCTTCCCCCCTAGAGCTGCAGCTGGAGGCCCAGCAGCATGCGCTGTCCCCAGAGCAGCAGCTGGACCTCAGGAACCAGCTGGACCAAGTGCTGACCTGCGTGTCTTCACTGCGCTCTGAGGTCGCCGAGCTGAGGGGCGGCCTGCAGGACATCGCCCGGCAGATCGTCCAGGACGTCAAGTGAGTGACGGATGGGATGAAAGACATTTCACTGTACACGAGGACGACCGTCTAGTTTGTGACGCTGTATTGATTCTCAAAAACACTCTCTCTCTTTCGGCTTGTCCCCTGGGGGGTCGCCACAGCAACCCAACGTTCTCCACTTCACCCTGTCCTTTGCATCGTCCTCCCCAACACCAGCCACTCTCATGTCCTCCCTCACTACGTCCATGTCTCTTCTCCTGGGTCGTCCTCTAGTCCTGTTCCCTGGCAGTTCCATCCTCAGCGTCCTTCTACCGATATAGTCCCTGTCTCTCCTCTGGACATGTCCAAACCATCAAAGTCTGTCCTCTCTGACCTTGTCTCCAAAATGTCTAACCTTCACTGTCCCTCTTAGTGTCTCATTTCTAATCCTGTCCAACCTGATCACTCCCAAGGAGAACCTCAGCATCTTCATCTCCTCCACTTCTAGCTCCGCCTCCTGTCTTTTCCTCAGAGACACTGTCTCTAAGCCGTCCATCATGTCTGTCCTCACCACTGTCTCTAAGCCGTCCATCATGGTCGTCCTCACCACTGTCTCTAAGCCGTCCATCTTGGCTGTCCTCACCACTGTCTCTAAGCCGTCCTTCATCACTCTAACATGCTGAACATCCTTCCTGTCTCTACTCTTCATCACTCTAACATGCTGAACATCCTTCCTGTCTCTACTCTTCATCACTCTAACATGCTGAACATCCTTCCTGTCTCTACTCTTCATCACTCTAACATGCTGAACATCCTTCCTGTCTCTACTCTTCATCACTCTAACATGCTGAACATCCTTCCTGTCTCTACTCTTCATCACTCTAACATGCTGAACATCCTTCCTGTCTCTACTCTTCATCACTCTAACATGCTGAACATCCTTCCTGTCTCTACTCTTCATCACTCTAACATGCTGAACATCCTTCCTGTCTCTACTCTTCATCACTAACATGCTGAACATCCTTCCTGTCTCTACTCTTCATCACTCTAACATGCTGAACATCCTTCCTGTCTCTACTCTTCATCACTAACATGCTGAACATCCTTCCTGTCTCTACTCTTCATCACTAACATGCTGAACATCCTTCCTGTCTCTACTCTTCATCACTCTAACATGCTGAACATCCTTCCTGTCTCTACTCTTCATCACTCTAACATGCTGAACATCCTTCCTGTCTCTACTCTTCATCACTAACATGCTGAACATCCTTCCTGTCTCTACTCTTCATCACTAACATGCTGAACATCCTTCCTGTCTCTACTCTTCATCACTCTAACATGCTGAACATCCTTCCTGTCTCTACTCTTCATCACTAACATGCTGAACATCCTTCCTGTCTCTACTCTTCATCACTCTAACATGCTGAACATCCTTCCTGTCTCTACTCTTCATCACTAACATGCTGAACATCCTTCCTGTCTCTACTCTTCATCACTCTAACATGCTGGACATCCTTCCTGTCTCCGTCTCTCTGTCTGTCCAGCCTGTTCAGATCCTTCTCTCCCTCTTTACTATCTAACCTGCATACAGGTCATCATATGTCCTCTGTTTGACCTTTGACCTCTACCTTTGCCTTGCGTCTCATCTCCCTGTTCTCCTGTTTACTCTCTCCTGTCCTCTCAATGTCCCACTTCTTCTTAGCTAACCCCTTCTCCTGTCTACACTTCTGCACTTCCTGGTTCCACCAGCAGGTCTCCTTCCAGAAGACACACACATAGTACAGTAATACTTCTAATTACGAGTGATTTTTACATGAAAGTATACGAGATACGAGGTCTACCTCAGAATGCTATAGCTAGGTGGCAGCATCTTGTAGCTTCACAACCACAGTTTCCACAAGTTCATGTGTTCAGCAACCCTAAGCCAGAAAATCTGCACTGGGGAGGATTTATAAAGTCACCGGCACCACAAAGGTCCAATCGTTCTTTGTTGTGCTGCCCGTCGTGTTCTACCCAGCAGGTTGAATTACGTTTTGTTTTTGTATTTTCCGGCCCCAAAGCCCAGTTGTGAGAAACTGAACACGGATGTCCGGCTTTAGGGTGGAATCGTTGTTGTGTCGCTGTCCGGCCGCTCACACAGGCTCAGGCCGTTGTCCTAAATGCAGGTCTGAGACTTGATCAACATGATCAAACCGTGTGGAATCCTTAGTACTTCGTTTGAAATGGTAAGATTTGAAGGGAAATACTGAGATAGCGTAATATCGTTTATACATTTCCCAAAAGTCTCCTGTGGGTTTTGTCTTTTTCTAGTAATGGGCTGAACTATTATGGGATGCGTGTCTGCGGGAGCTACTGTTGGTCACGTGTGTTTATTTCTCCATCTCAACATTCAGAAAGGGCGTGGAGGACGGTCAGCACGTACGACATCGCCGCCATGCTGTCCACAAAGAGCGCACTGACTCTGCCAGCTCCAGCTCCATCTACTTCACTGCGAGTCAGGGGGGGGCGAGCACGGCGGGAGAGACCAGCGAAGGAGGGTATGTCTTGGATTGGTGTTCTTAAAACGTACATTAGTCACTTCAGTTTTTGCTCATGTACTTCTTCCTACCACCAGGAAATACACAGTTTGTACTTTGGTCCAGTCATTTGTCAAAACCTCTTCATCTGGATTTCTATGCCAAGAGTTCTCACAGTGGAGCAAATCAATAATATTAATAACGCATTGGTTTTATAGAGCTTTTCAAACGCTATACGTTGTGCATTATTCATTCACTCCATACCTGGTTACAAATCTAAATCGTAAAATAATCTGAAATGAGCTGTTCATGTACAACATGTATCAGTCTGTAGGAGTATTTGAATATGGTCCTCTGTCAGTTTGACGCGTTGACCAGGATAAATACTGGACACGAGGCGGAGTGGGAACGTCTCCAGGTCTCCAACTCCACAACACGCGATGGAATTGTTTCAGCCCAAAATGACTCATAAAGAAATGAAAGGAAAAATCTCCACAAAGTTGAAAAAGTCATTTTTTCAATCCAGCCATAATATAATTATAATTTTTAACTTTGACTGACTCAAAGCACAAACACAAAGCAGACTCCAGACAGTTTGAGATTAGATCCTTGTGTTCTGTGGATTCGTCACATTGAATCTGGAAAGTGACTTTACCAGTATTGTGAGTATCCCCCCCCCCCCCCCCCCCCCCCGTGTCCCAGGTACACAACTGCCTACGCTGAATCGGACTACACAGATCGTGACTCAGATAAAGAGGAGGATGAGTGGGAACTCGGACAGGAGTCAGAAGAGGAAGACAGGAGCTGTGCCACTGTTCTTAACTTCCATCAGGATGAAGACGAGGAGGAGAGAGGGTGGAAAGAGGAAGAAGAACGGGAAAATGTTGATGAGAGCAGGCTGCTGGTGGCGAAGGAAGCTCCTAGTGGAGAGTTGGCGCTCCTGTTGGCTCAGAGTGACGTCCTCCACACGGGAGACGCCAGTTTAAAGGAAGAAGGCTTCCATCTGCTGCTGGACAACAGAGCAGAGGTGAGTGACGGCAAGTCTTGCTTGCAGGTGCCAAAACTGATCATTTCAATCATTTAACGATAAATTGTTTAAAACTCGTACAATGCGATTTCCTGGATTTTATTTTTCACATTCTGTTTCTATCAAGAAAATTGCAGACCTCATTTTTTAAAGTAGGATAGCTTGATATCGGTGCAGCGTTTCATATATGTGTTTGAAATATATATATCAGCATTTCATATATATATATATATCGGAGTTCGGTCTATATTCTCAAACTTCACTTTTTATATTCTGTATATATATAATAAGTTCCTGAACGGCTTGCCATAAGTTTCTGTTTTCAAACAGTATTACGGAACGAATTATGTACGAGAACCGAGGTTCCACTGTGTGTGTGTGTATATGTATATATATATATATATATATATATGTGTGTAATCTCACTGACATTCAAAGTGTACAGAATGAGCCTCAGGAAACGAGCTCCTTGTCTAACAGTGGGTAGAAATGTCACTGATGGCGTTGACGTGGCGTTTGTGCCGCCAGCACGGCGACGCCAGCGAGTATCTTTGGCGATTGGCTCGAGCTTACGGCGACGTGTACGAGTCCACTGCAGAAGGACAACAGAGAACGGCTTACGCACAACAAGGTAAGATTATGAGCGTAACTCGCCCCCCAACTCGAGACTGAATCAAAGAGAAACTCTCCATGGAAGCCCGGGCCATCGGCCAATGTGGAAAAAGGGCTCCAAAGGTTTGAGCTGCTCAGGGAAACGCCAAACGGCCATCATGCACGCCATGCTACTGTTAGGCTCTACTGAGGCTGTAGCCTCTGAAGGCTCTACTGAGGCTGCAGCCTCTGAAGGCTCTACTGAGGCTGTAGCCTCTGCAGGCTCTACTGAGGCTGTAGCCTCTGAAGGCTCTACTGAGGCTGTAGCCTCTGCAGGCTCTACTGAGGCTGTAGCCTCTGCAGGCTCTACTGAGGCTGTAGCCTCTGAAGGCTCTACTGAGGCTGTAGCCTCTGAAGGCTCTACTGAGGCTGTAGCCTCTGCAGGCTCTACTGAGGCTGTAACCTCTGAAGGCTCTACTGAGGCTGTAGCCTCTGCAGGCTCTACTGAGGCTGTAGCCTCTGAAGGCTCTACTGAGGCTACAGCCTCTGCAGGCTCTACTGAGGCTGTAGCCTCTGAAGGCTCTACTGAGGCTGTAGCCTCTGCAGGCTCTACTGAGGCTGTAGCCTCTGCAGGCTCTACTGAGGCTGTAACCTCTGAAGGCTCTACTGAGGCTGTAGCCTCTGCAGGCTCTACTGAGGCTGTAGCCTCTGAAGGCTCTACTGAGGCTGTAGCCTCTGAAGGCTCTACTGAGGCTGTAGCCTCTGAAGGCTCTACTGAGGCTGTAGCCTCTGCAGGCTCTACTGAGGCTGTAACCCCTGCAGGCTCTACTGAGGCTGTAGCCTCTGAAGGCTCTACTGAGGCTGTAGCCTCTGAAGGCTCTACTGAGGCTGTAGCCTCTGAAGGCTCTACTGAGGCTGTAGCCTCTGCAGGCTCTACTGAGGCTGTAACCCCTGCAGGCTCTACTGAGGCTGTAGCCTCTGAAGGCTCTACTGAGGCTGTAGCCTCTGCAGGCTCTACTGAGGCTGTAGCCTCTGAAGGCTCTACTGAGGCTGTAACCCCTGCAGGCTCTACTGAGGCTGCAGCCTCTGCAGGCTCTACTGAGGCTGTAACCCCTGCAGGCTCTACTGAGGCTGTAGCCTCTGAAGGCTCTACTGAGGCTGTAGCCTCTGCAGGCTCTACTGAGGCTGTAACCCCTGCAGGCTCTACTGAGGTTGTAGCCTCTGCAGGCTCTACTGAGGCTGTAACCCCTGCAGGCTCTACTGAGGCTGTAGCCTCTGCAGGCTCTACTGAGGCTGCAGCCTCTGCAGGCTCTACTGAGGCTGCAGCCTCTGAAGGCTCTACTGAGGCTGTAGCCTCTGAAGGCTCTACTGAGGCTGTAACCCCTGCAGGCTCTACTGAGGCTGTAGCCTCTGCAGGCTCTACTGAGGCTGTAACCCCTGCAGGCTCTACTGAGGCTGCAGCCTCTGAAGGCTCTACTGAGGCTGTAGCCTCTGAAGGCTCTACTGAGGCTGTAGCCTCTGCAGGCTCTACTGAGGCTGTAGCCTCTGCAGGCTCTACTGAGGCTGTAGCCTCTGAAGGCTCTACTGAGGCTGTAACCCCTGCAGGCTCTACTGAGGCTGCAGCCTCTGCAGGCTCTACTGAGGCTGTAACCCCTGCAGGCTCTACTGAGGCTGCAGCCTCTGAAGGCTCTACTGAGGCTGTAGCCTGGAGCCCCTGCAGGCTCCTTTCCTGGAGCCTGCAGGGGCTCCTACTTGATTGTAAAACTGAAAAATAGAGCTCCTGAGGCAGCAAATGAAAATTGCAGATTCATTTGCATCTTAATGTCTTTACAACGTTTTTGTTATTTGTTGTATTGATTGATTTATTTTTATCTTCCTCCTGTGCACTAAAACCACTAAAGTCATCTTCTTCAGAGTCGGAACTAAACCGCCTCAGGATTATTCCTCGTGCACGTTCTCGGTCTCTGTTCGTTGCTGCTCTTAGTTCCAGAACATTACCACCATGAATAAACTTTATCCACTCTGTCCATTCACAAGGTGTGCACACACACAGGTGCTGTGTAGAAGGATGGACTCTAAACGGTTTCCGCTTTAACACTGAACTGTGAGCTGCTGTTGTAGGTCGGGAGGAGTCGGACTTGGCCCTGAAGATGACCGGTCTGAATGCTGAGTGTCACAAATGGTAAGCGATGACGTGTAACCGCAGCAGGGTTCCCCCCGGGGGGCTCATCGTGGTGCTTTGATGTTCCTGCTCCGGTTCCAGGTTTGCTCTGCTGACGGGACTAACGATCCGGCATGAGAGCCTGCATGGGAAACTGAAGAGCAGCCTCATGCTAAAGGTAACACAACACGTGTTGTAGATGAACACATTATTGTGTGTTTGGTGTGTGAGTGACTTCCTTTGTTCTGTACTCAGGAGCATTTGGACCGGGCTATTGCTCTCAGAGATGACGATCCCATGTCCTTCTACCTGCTTGGCAAATGGTGCTATGAGGTGAGGCGAGTCTGCGCTCGTCGTGTGTCGGCTTTACATTCTCTGGAAAGGCCTGATTCTGCACAGACTGAGGGAGTTCGTGTGTGTGCAGATGGCCGGTCTGGACTGGTTGGAGAAGACGGCAGTTGATGCCCTCAACCAGAGCCCCCTAAACCCCACATTGCACGATGCCTTGGAGAACTTCCTCAAGGTACGAAATGGCTTATTGTAGGAGGAACGTTAAATATATATATATATATTTATATACAAATAATATTTAGGTTTTATATATAAAACCTAAATATTATTTGTTCTCCTGAGAGTTCCACAAACTCTGTTAACATGCTCAACACTGGCTGGAAATTCCTGTGTGTTCTAGATCAGGGGTCCCCAACCACCGGGCCACGGCCCGGTACCGGTCCGTGAGGCATTTGTTACCGGGCCGCACAGAAATAATAACTCATTTATACAATTTCCATTGTATTGATTATTAGTGTCTAAAAGGTGTTTTATTTTGAAAAACGACCGGATTTTCTGCAACGTAACATCAATAAAAGGCACATGTTTTGTGTAGTCCCAGTAAATCTTTGCCATTAGATAAGTAGCTGCTTTAACGCACAGATTACGCTGTATCCATCATACATAGGAGTGACCTTTCATTCCTTGCATGGGCATGATGGTAATTTCAGAATGGTCCACCATGAGCCTAGGTTCTGTCCAAGGTTTCTGCCTGTTAAAGGGAAGTTTTTCCTTGCCTCCGTTGCTCTTGTGGGTCAAGTTGGGTTCTGTGTTTCCCTGCTAATCCTGTAAAGTGCCTTGAGATGACTTCCTGCTGTGATCTGGCGCTATATAAATAAAGTTGAACTGAATTGAATTGAAGTGTGTTATGTTTGATTTGTAGGCAGAGGAACTCAGTCCAGGGTTCTCCAAGATGGTGAGGCTTTACATCGCAAAGGTAATCAAATCCCTGATTCCAAACATGTTGGCATATATCCTGCCCACCCTGTAGCAGAGGGCTGTTTGTGTGCTTATGAATAAAAACAAATGTGTGAGAATCAATAGTCATTGTCATACTCCGATTAAACGTTTTACTTAAACCCTTACAATTGCCTCGTTCTACCAGAGTGTGGCAGACTGTTTCAAAGCTGACACACTAAGTGTGTTTTTAGCTTTGTCTCCACCAGGGGTCAGCAACCTAAGACACGCGTGTCACGGCTCACACGCGTGGGCATTAATGTTGACACGCAGAGATTATTTAGAGGCAAAAAATATTGTATTTTATCATATTTAACACCGCACAAGAAATGGAGCACACTAATGATATTAGCACCTTCGAGACTGTCACGGGCCAAGGCAGGTAAGAACCCAAATGCACGACAGGAGAAGAGAAATCCAGAAACTGAGATTTAAGTAGCAAGTGTTGCACTGGGCTGGAGTTTATTGTAAAGTGGCCCCCGGAGTATTCAGCCTGTCGGTGTGTCGGGATTGTGAGGACTACACACACTAATAACCACGTTTGACCCGCAGTGTCACAAGGAGCTGGGGAACATCTCCGAGGCCATGAACTGGACTGAGCTGGCTCTGAAGACAGAAACAAATGACGTAAGAGCACATTTCATAACATTCAGAATTTCTGTTTAGAGTTTTTGTCTAAGGGATCGGTTTCTCTGATGCAAGTTGGGCTGTAGCCCTGATGTTTTTTTTTTTCCTCCTCAGATTATTTTTAAGTATGAAGAAGCGTCTGAACTGGAGGCTCAGCTTCTGGATTTAACTGGCATAAGTGTGTGAACTGTCTTCCAGCAGGGGGAGCTGAAGAGTTCTGCGACTGGCACACCTTTTCCCCTTCCTTGGATAGCGTGGACTTACTGTCGCTGTGAAAATGAGTTTATTGATGCCTACCTTTTTAATATAGTTTGTCAATAATGTAGTATTTAAGATTTTTAAGTGTTTGCCCTTCAAACTCAAACTTTAAAATAACTCTTGAGAGCGTAAACGTTCGCCAAGCAGCTCATTCCCCTCCTAATTGGATTCACATGACGGGTCTGGAACTCAAATTACCCGGCGGCCGCAGGGGGCAGAGACCGGGTGAGGTCGGGCGGCATCGGCTATTCCACAAATAAAAAGCTCTGTTAAAAATGTTACCTTCTCAGATGTGATTATATTAGATTGTTGTGTTGTTGCCGTAGTAATGTATATTACATGTAATATGCATAAACCATGGATAGTTATGTAGTTTAGAGGCGTTTGTAATGAAAAATGACTGCATGTTGTCTTCATTTTACTTTGCGCAGAGAAGCAGCATCAGAATGCTTTTATTGCACGACCCTCAATTTGCAGCTCCTTCAGACAATCAGGATAAATAGGTACACAGCTGAGTTTTTTTTAAATATATATATATATTTCTTAAAAAATGATCTGGGTCCGGCTTCGGCTTCACCTGCAGTCACTCGGGGACATTTCTCAAATTCACCAGACTTGGAAGGTTTTGGTGGCTGCAGAGCCCCGGGGAGAATCCAGTCATGGCCCCCGCTCTGTCGGGTTATAACTGGAGACCTTCATGCTGCGAGGCAACAGCGCCACCGTGCTGCCTGTGGTCGCCACAACACCTTGGAAGGGTCCCATCAGGTGTCCCAAACCCAAAATAGTGTTTTTGTGTTCCTGACTTGAACTTCAGTCACACACGCGTAGTATCCTGATGCACAACACGGCAATCAAGCAGCTTCAAATCATCTCATTCCAACAACACCGATAGAAAAGGACATTTAATTTACTTCTGAAGATATACACAGCAGGTTCTGGTAGGGGCACGGAAAAGGGAGACCCAGGGGTGGTCGTCCTTTCCGTGCCTTTTGTTCAACAAAAGACTGAAGGCACAGCTCCGAGGAAGCCCAGAGGAGGCCCAGAGGAAGCCCCGAGGAAGCCCCGTGGAAGCCCCGAGGAAGCCCAGAGGAGGCCCAGAGGAAGCTCCGAGGAAGCCCCGAGGAAGCCCCGAGGAAGCCCCGAGGAAGCTCCGAGGAAGCCCCGAGGAAGCCCCGTGGAAGCCCAGAGGAAGCCCCGAGGAAGCCCAGAGGAGGCCCAGAGGAAGCTCCGAGGAAGCCCCGAGGAAGCCCCGAGGAAGCTCCGAGGAAGCCCCGAGGAAGCCCCGAGGAAGCCCCGAGGAGGCCCCGAGGAAGCTCCGAGGAAGCTCCGAGGAAGCCCCGAGGAAGCCCCGAGGAAGCTCCGAGGAAGCCCAGAGGAAGCCCCGAGGAAGCCCCGAGGAAGCCCAGAGGAAGCCCCGAGGAAGCCCCGTGGAAGCCCCGAGGAAGCCCAGAGGAGGCCCCGAGGAAGCCCCGAGGAAGCTCCGAGGAAGCCCCAAGGAAGCCCCGAGGAAGCCCCGAGGAAGCCCCGAGGAAGCCCCGAGGAAGCCCCGAGGAAGCCCCGAGGAAGCTCCGAGGAAGCCCCGAGGAGGCCCCGAGGAAGCCCCGAGGAAGCCCCGAGGAAGCTCCGAGGAAGCCCCGAGGAAGCTCCGAGGAAGCCCCGAGGAAGCCCCGAGGAAGCCCCAAACGTTTCAACTAACTAGCAATGATCTGCGTTTCTAAACAAGGATGATTTATTGTGTAACTTTTTAACAAATGTCTGATGATTACATTCCTTTGGACGATACACACCTGTAAGACACAATGACGAGCTCTCGGTCTATTATTGAGTATCATAAAAGCACAGCAGGTCCGTTTCCCTCGGTCGCGTCTGCTGCGCTCCAGCGGGAAGGAACCAAACAGCCCGTCTTGCTGCTGAGCTCCAGAAAGCCACACCTGGGTCCTTTCACCAAGAGTCGCGCCAGTCACACGGCCTCCGGTGCTCTTTGTTGATTGGCCATCGGGTCCGGGACGCACCGCTCCCTTCCTCTCTGCCGGCTCAGTCCTTGGCGTCGCCGACTCCGTCGGCGTTGATGGCGAACATGGCTTCAGCCTCTGGCAGGCAAGGCGAGTCGTAGATCTTACAGATCCTCGTCTCTCCCCGACCTTTCCTCAGGTACAGACTGCAAACACAAGAGCAGCTTGGGTAGCGACTCTTAAGCCCGTATCGTTCTCAGCACGGCTTCCTGACATCTTCTCTACATCCGTGCTGCAGGAGAGACGCTACGAATGGAAACGAACGGATGAACCCCCCCCAGGCCAGCAGCCTCACTCACCGCGTGGTGGAGGCATGAGCCAGGATGTTGCCTCCAATTGGTTTTTTGGGATCTGCAGAAAACATCGCAGCCCCATCCACTTGTGCCACCACCTGGTTGGTTATCACCACGGCAACACCAAACTGTTGAGAGAGAAAGACAGAGCCTTTACCTGCCACACTGTAAAGCCTCAATCCGGTGATACACTCCCATTTTAACGACATGCTAATGAGTTCGTCTCGCGTGCAACCCGAGTTTGCTTGTCTGGTCCGCACCAGAGTTCGGATGGGCTTTCACACCTGCCCAAACGAAGCGGACCATACGAGGAAATGAACTCTGGTCCGCCTGAAAATGTGGGTCTCGGTTCGCTTGCAAGTGAACCCTGGTTCGGGTCGTATGCAGTGTGAAAGCTCACCGGACCAGTCTTTCAATCCTTCTCTTGGTCTCGTATCACCTCACTACCCAGCAGATCCACAACGGGGGCGACGCAAGTAAGCTCAAGATGTCTTTCAATATGCCTGAGCAGATACCAGTCTCCACAGGACGTGAACAAAGCTTCCATTCGTCTCAGAGGACACGTCAGGACATAGACGGAGGGGGGGGGTCTCGACCCTCCCCCACACCGATGGGCAGTCCGGTCGCGTACCTCGTCTGCCAGCCGGAGCAGCATGCGGAGGAAGCGTCCCAGATGTCCCTGTCTGGCCGACAGTTCCCCTCTGCCCGAGTAGTCGGTTCTGTACAGAGCTGTGGCGCTGTCCACTATCAGCAGAGCATACCTGGCATGGGGGGCCCACAGAATCAGCACCAACAGTACCCGCTACGGTCCCAGGGGTTCATGGTCGGACAGGGCAAAGACATTAGTAATCAACCGAGCGTTGGAAAAGATAAAGATGACTCTCAATAGCAACTCAAAACAAGCCGCTTTATTTTGAATGACTTTGTCCCCGTGAGTCCAACCAGAGGCCACAGGAAGTACGCGTGTTGTTACTCTGCAGTATGCAGTACGCTTTCTGATTACTCTGCTACATTTAACCGCCGCAGTAGAGGGCGGTGCCGGTACTTCTCTGAACCGTGATCCTTTTTAGTTTTAGTTTGAACGCAATGCAGCACCAGCTTCCTGAAGGGTGGATGCCGAACACCGACCTGGACTCGGCCATCATGGCAGAGGCCTGGTACAGCAGCTGCGTCTGGTGGTCTGTGTTGAAGGCGCGAGCGTAGGCCACGTTGTCCAGAACGTCGCTGCCCACCAGCCCGTACCTGATGGGAGAGAGAAACGGGAGGCATCGGAGCCCGCTTCGCTACATTACTTCAAAGGAACACGCAGAAAGACACAGTTCTGACTTTTTAAATCGCACACAGATTTAGGCATCGATTCCGTGACGGTAGACGCTGGTCTCACACGCGACGTCACAGCGACGTTTCTAAACCTCCTCGTGAGTGAGGCGGAGACCAAGCAGCCGCCGCACACGCGTCATGGGTTCTCGACCCGGCTGAAACAGGGTTTCACCACAGGAGCACGAGTATCCGGACCCTCAGACAGGAGCACGAGTATCCGGACCCTCAGACAGGAGTACGAGTATCCGGACCCTCAGACAGGAGCACGAGTATCCGGACCCTCAGACAGGAGTACGAGTATCCGGACCCTCAGACAGGAGTACGAGTATCCGGACCCTCAGACAGGAGTACGAGTATCCGGACCCTCAGACAGGAGTACGAGTATCCGGACCCTCAGACAGGAGCACGAGTATCCGGACCCTCAGACAGGAGTACGAGTATCTGGACTCTCTACCAGTCATTCAGAACTGAGGAAGACTCTTGGATGAAGGTGAAACGTGCAGCTGATTCGTTTTTGGCTGTGATTTAGCTCGACCTCGGTGACTGAGAACCCGCACAGACAATCATGGATCTCTATAAAACGACCTCGCGGGCCGGATGGAACCGTACTCCGGCCCGCATGCGCCCCGCGGGACTCGACTTTGACACATGGCGTCGTGGGATCGCACCAACTTGCCTCTCTGCGACGGCGAGGAGTCTCTCTGGTCGGAAGGTTCCCTCCGTATCGATGTACATGGACTTACCCTCACCTCCCCCCTGATCAATGGGCAGCTGCGGACATGTGGAAGTCTTTAACATTCTCACCATCTACTGATTAAACAACCAGTTTGCTGCCCGGCCGCCCCCCCCAGCATTCACCCCCATTACTAAAACACTCGCCCCTACCTGGCAGGTCACAGCCAGCGTGTGGCAGAGCTGAGTCTTCCCCGTCCGGAACTCCCCGAACATCTCCGTGATGGAGCCGGTCTCAATCCCACCTGCAGCGGGAGCAGCAACATTGGATCAGGGTGTTGTAACAGGATAACGGGGTGTAGCAACGGGGCCTGATTCGCTTATTACTCACGTCCCATGCGGATGTTTCTGAGCATTACCTGTGAACACGTGCAGCTCTCACCACCTACATGCAGCGCGTATAGCCTCACGAAAGCACCTAGAAAGCCCCCCCTGGAGTAAAGTTCAACAGTACTGGGACGAACCCTGCAGGAGCTTGTCCAGCTCCTTGGACCCGGTGGAGAGCTGGATGATCTCCGCCCGCCGCTGGTGGAACTCCGTCGCCGTCGTGAAACCCATGGGCACGATTTTGGCCGCTTCAGCCTTGTGGTGCAGGAACACAAAAAAGACAAAGACTCATCGGAAGTCGCCAGAGCGTTTCCGGAGCGGCTTTGGAGAGAAACCGTCTTTCACTGCTGCTCGATCAGAACACGCACACCCGAGAGAAAGCACAACAATGGCAAATGTTCTGCTGCTTCCTTCTCAGAAGAACGCAGATACAGCAGCACCCGGGCGAGCCGGCGTTCCTCACTAGAATCTTGTCGGCTTTGGCCTCGCTGATGCCCTTGATGTTGAGCAGCTCCTTCTTGGGCGCGTAGGCCACGGCCTCAATGGTGTGGAACCCGGCCTCCTCCAGCTTCTTGATGTCGCTGGCGCCGATTCCACATTGCTGCGTACACGGACAGCCGGAGATCAGCGGCACGGTCCCGGGTACCATCACAGCAACAAGGTCAAATGATTTCTAGCATGATTAAAGCTCCCTCTAGAAAACGAAGGAGTAAAGGCAAAGATAAATCTCCGTAAAGCCGATGAAGTCATCGACCAGCAGACGCAGTCGTCTCCGTAGGACAGGAGGAACACGCATGAACATTCTCAGCTTCATCGCCGTTTCACTGAAGCCCACGGGAGGCGTGCTGGTTCTGCGGGCCTTTATTGGTATTATGTCCATGACGGTGGTTACCAGTTTGTTTCTTGGTACCCACATTAGAAATGTGATCCCCGACAGCATGTACTTCTACTACGTAAATACATAGACAAAAATATACAATCATTTCTTATAAGATATAAAATCCATTCTGTTTGGGGGTCGCCAATGTTGTTTACGTTGCAAGGCATTCTGGGTGTGACATGAAACGGCTGCAGCACCCAGCTCACTGCTATTGATTAGCATGGCAGTGATCTGTTAGCAGCGATCAGCTGCTCCGTTCAGCCTTCAGAGTCCGAACCACAGTGAGGAAGAAGCCAGAGATGAAGATGGACGGGAGAACTCTAGATCTGGTGGCGTCTGCGTCGCCATGCCGACGGAGAGAGAGGGAGTTTGCTAAACACTAAACGCAGTTTGTTACCAATAAATCAATAAATATGCTTTACAATTAGAGACAAGTGTATTTAATTATGGGTTACGGTTTGTAGCTTTTTATACTAGACTGCCCAATTTAATTACATATTTAATTAAATCAAAACTAAATACAGGAGAACTTTCTTTAAAATGTAAAAACAATGCAAATTATTTGATTTTGGTGTAACGGGGGGGGGGGGGGTCAAACGCAACTGAAGACAGGGACAAAAAATAAGATCAAAAACTGGACAGGATTAGAAATGAGACACTAAGAGGGACAGTGAAGGTTAGACGTTTTGGAGACAAGGTCAGAGAGACCAGACTTTGATGGTTTGGACATGTCCAGAGGAGAGACAGGGACTATATCGGTAGAAGGATGCTGAGGATGGAACTGCCAGGGAACAGGACTAGAGGACAACCCAGGAGAAGAGACATGGACGTAGTGAGGGAGGACATGAGAGTGGCTGGTGTTGGGGAGGACGATGCAAAGGACAGGGTGAAGTGGAGACGGTTGGGTTGCTGTGGCGACCCCTCAGGGGACAGGCTGAAAGTGCAGTAGTAGTACTGCACTGAGGTGTGTTTACTGTGACTTCTTGTTCTTATGTCTTGCCGTGTCTGTTACCCGCCGAGGGACTGCAGATGCAAATGAGCTGTTGGACTTCACGCCTCACCTTACTCAGAATATTTGATACACACTGTGTATATATATATATATCTAGAGAGAGAGAGAGAGAGAGAGAGATACCTCCAGTCTGCACAGAGGCTGTGGGCCGAAGTTTCCTTCCTCCTCTCCCTCAGCTTGCACCCCGGCCTCGCTCAACATCGCCATGGCTCCCAGCGCTGCGTCCAGCGAGAGGAAGAGGAAGAGGACGAGGACGAGGACGAGGACAAACAGTCAAACGTTATTGAGCGAGTTCTGGGGCTCCGTCTTCGTCTGATGCAGAGTTGTCACGTGATCAACACGAAACAGCAACAAGTTCAAAGCGGGCAAACCGAACAGTTCCTGTTGCACTGATGTCTCACACTTCGGACGCGTCGCCAGCGCGCCACGGAGGCAGACACGCACACGCACACGCACACGCTCGAACACTGCGGACAGTTTGGAGTGATCAATTCACCTAAATTGCGTGTTTTTGGGATGAGGGAGGAAACCCACGGACACGGGGAAACGAACAAACCCACGCACATGCAGGCCGAGGCGAATCCCGAAGAGCAGCAAGGAACAACCAACGGGACTCGTTAAAGAAGAGTCCATTCGAGGAGACGCTCGTCCTCCGGGCCGCCGAGGCAAACATCAAGTCTGAAGTTGAGCAATAACCAATATGGCGAGAATAACGAAAGACGGTGATCTGTATCGCTCCAGACTGATATTATGTCCTGTCACGTTGACACAATCAGCTTGTTAGCATCTTAGCATTAGCGCAGCTTTGCTTCCGTTACCTGTCGGTGCTTGACGCCGCTGCAGGAGCACGTCCTGCTAAATGGACGCCGCGGCTTCGAGTCGGCCTGCGCGCTACAACGAAACTCCCTGCTGACCGGTTGTTCTCCTGAAACTTCGCTGTTCAAGAGACAAACCTCTTCTTCATGGCGAGACAAACAAAGCTCCCGCCCAATACGTAGCGGTACGACGCAATGACGTCAGAGAAGAAGGGAAGCGGCAGAAGCGTCGTGACCCGCCACTCACAAGTTCATTGATTGGTCAGAGTAAGGACGTGGCTTATTACATTATCTATGTGACCTTTTTCATGACGGGGGAAAAATATAGAAAGTCTCTTTCTAAACTTTATCCGTCAAAGGGATTTTGAACAGGCAAAAAGTGGCCAGCTCATCTTGGGGTCCTTGGAATGTCAGACGCTTCCTGTTACTGTACTACAACAATAAAATTCGAAAACTACTCATAAGAAGTTAACGTTGAAAATAACAAAGCAGTAAATGGCAAAATAAAAGCTCTCTACCATAGACATCCCATAATAACAGATAGGCTGTTCTGTTCGCAACGACGGCAATTTTGCGCACCATATTGGAAGTTGTAGTCACTTAATGCTTGCTAAAATAAGAGAGACCTGACATGTTAATAGAACTGCGCTCTAACTCCCAACACTGGGCATACAAGCTAATAAGTAAGTTTAAAGGGCCCCAGATAGGGCCTCTCTCTACCATCATTCATTCATTATGTATTCAAATAGGTCAGGGGTCAGCAGCCTTAAATACTCAGAGCCATTTGGACCGTCTCCCAAAGAAAATAAAAACTAGCTGTCACTAGAGGGCGCTCGTGAGCGAGACCTCAGGGGCCGGCAGTGAACTGAATAGGACTGCCCAAATAAGTCCAGTCACCCACTTCCAGACAAAATAAGTCAAAACGAGTCAGTGAAAATGTCGTCAGCGATCAGTTATATACCAGAAGTGAAATCAGACAAGGAGAATGGGCTCCAGCGTTCTGCTCATTTCTAATGATTGGTGTGTTGAAACTGTTACAGAATCAGGCTTGGGGTTTGTATGTTCTCCCACCTCCAACAACAATCAATTCACGAGAATAGATCACTCCAGATTGTCTGTAGGTGTGAGTCTGTCTATGTGTTACCCCCTGATGCATTGGCGACACGTCCGGGGTGTACTCCAGCAACACTTGTGACCCGCAAGGCAGACAAGCGGCTGCACACGAGACACTTGAGGTCTCGTCTTCAAGAAAAATGGCTTGATGAATGGATGACATCATCATATGATAAATAAATAATGTAACTATTGAGCACAACAACAACAATTTGGTGCGTGTATATCCGAGCCTTCGAGGTCAGTGCATGTAGAAACCTGAAGCGGCATATGCATGGAGTGCATCTACTATTGATCAGCAGTGTAAAATGATTCCATGTGTCTCTGCAAGTGCACCAACAGGTTGCCAGTGTTGGTGCATATGCAGGTTTTCCTTGACAACCGAGGTGCGTACTATTTGTATTCGACTGCTCCGTGTTCATGTCTGTGTACACAAACCCTCCAGGGTGTATTTGCATATTCAGCTGGAAACCTGAGACACGCTTTCTGAGGGAGGGAAGCCGACAGGTGATTCAGCCGCGATGAGAGCGGCTGGGTAAGGCGTGTCAGAGGGATGTCCTGTAGGTCAGCAGCAGGGTACGGGCAGCAGAACAAGCTCCGGACCGGCGCCGGTAGGTTCTACCGGGGACACACTCTCTTTTGGAACGACTTTTGTATTTCAATAGGAGATAATGAGCTAAGTTAAGAAGCGTTCATTGCATTACACATTTTATAGTTTTAATTTGAGTGAATTATTGATTTAATACAGTGCCGGGTGGGGCCGTGGGTCGCGCTGTTACCTAACAGCAATAAGGTTCCGGGTTTGATTCCCATCTGTGTGGAAAATCATGAAGAGAAAAAATGAACAGCTGGATTTGTTCAAGTTTGGTTTCACCTTTATCTAAGAGTCTTCTTCAGTTCTAAATGATGGGGAGAGGGTCCAGAGTAGTTCTACTCCAGTTGGAGGGTCTAGATACTTCTACTCCAGTAAGAGAGTCCAGATACTTCTACTCCTGTGGGAGGGTCCAGATACTTCTACTCCAGTTGGAGGGTCCAGAATAGTTCTACTCCTGTTGCTGGTCATTAGTGCTGGCTAAATAATATAAAATTGTTTTACAAGAAAATGAATGAAAGGTTGGATGGATGGATGATGGATGGATGGATGGGTGGATGGATGATGGATGGATGGATAATGGATGGATGGATGGGTGGATGGATGGATGATGGATGGATGGGTGGGTGGATGGATGGATGATGGATGGATGATGGATGGATGATGGATGATGGATGATGGATGATGGATGGATGGATGGATGATGGATGGATGATGGATGATGGATGGATGGATGATGGATGGATGATGGATGATGGATGGATGGATGGCTGATGGATGATGGATGATGGATTATGGATGGATGGATGATGGATGATGGATGGATGGATGATGGATGGATGATGGATGATGGATGGATGATGGATGGATGATGGATGATGGATGGATGGATGGATGATGGATGGATGATGGATGGATGGATGATGGATGATGGATGATGGATGGATGACGGATGGATGATGGATGGATGGATGATGGATGGATGATGGATGGATGATGGATGATGGATGGCTGATGGATGGATGGATGATGGATGATGGATTATGGATGGATGGATGATGGATCATGGATGGATGATGGATGATGAATGATGGATGGATGATGGATGATGGATGATGGATGTATGGATGGATGATGGATGGATGATGGATGATGGATGGATGGATGATGGATGATGGATGATGGATGATGGATGATGGATGATGTATGGATGGATGATGGATGATGGATGATGGATGGATGGATGATGGATGGATGATGGATGGATGGATGATGGATGGATGATGGATGGATGATGGATGGATGGATGATGGATGGATGATGGATGGATGATGGATGATGCATGATGGATGATGGATGATGGATGGATGATGTATGGATGGATGATGGATGGATGATGGATGATGGATGTATGGATGGATGATGGATGGATGACGGATGGATGATGGATGATGGATGGATGGATGATGGATGGATGATGGATGGATGATGGATGGATGATGGATGATGGATGGATGGATGGCTGATGGATGGATGGATGATGGATGATGGATGGATGATGGATGATGGATGATGGATGATGGATGGATGATGGATGATGGATGGATGATGGATGTATGGATGGATGATGGATGGATGATGGATGGATGATGGATGATGGATGGATGGATGACGGATGGATGATGGATGGATGATGGATGGATGATGGATGGATGATGGATGGATGGATGGATGATGGATGGATGATTGATGGATGGATGATGGATGGATGACGGATGGATGATGGATGGATGATGGATGGATGATGGATGATGGATGGATGGATGGATGATGGATGGATGATTGATGCATGATGGATGATGGATGGATGATGGATGGATGATGGATGATGGATGGATGATGGATGTATGGATGGATGATGGATGGACGGATGACAGACGGATGATGGATGGATGATGGATGGATGATGGATGGATGGATGATTGATGCATGATGGATGATGGATGATGGATGGATGATGTATGGATGGATGATGGATGGATGATGGATGTATGGATGGATGACGGATGGATGATGGATGGATGACGGACGGATGATGGATGGATGATGGATGGATGATGGATGTATGGATGGATGATGGATGGATGGATGGATGATGGATGATGGATGGATGGATGGATGATGGATGATGGATGATGGATGGATGGATGGATGATGGATGATGGATGATGGATGGATGGATGATGATGGATGTATGGATGGATGATGGATGGATGATGGATGTATGGATGGATGATGGATGGATGATGGATGATGGATGATGGATGGATGATGTATGGATGGATGATGGATGGATGATGGATGATGGATGTATGGATGGATGATGGATGGATGATGGATGGATGATGTATGGATGGATGATGGATGGATGATGGATGATGGATGATGGATGATGGATGATGGATGGATGATGGATGGATGATGGATGGATGACGGATGGATGATGGATGGATGATGGATGGATGATGGATGGATGTATGGATGGATGATGGATGATGGATGATGGATGGATGATGGATGGATGATGGATGGATGGATGGATGGATGATGGATGGATGATGGATGATGGATGGATGGATGGATGGATGGATGGATGGATGATGGATGGATGATGGATGATGGATGGATGATGGATGATGGATGGATGGATGGATGATGGATGATGGATGGATGGATGGATGATGATGGATGTATGGATGGATGATGGATGGATGATGGATGGATGACGGATGGATGATGGATGTATGGATGGATGATGGATGGATGATTGATGCATGATGGATGATGGATGATGGATGGATGATGGATGGATGATGGATGATGGATGGATGTATGGATGGATGATGGATGGATGATGGATGGATGGATGGATGGATGGATGATGGATGATGGATGGATGGATGGATGATGATGGATGGATGGATGGATGATGGATGTATGGATGGATGATGGATGGATGATGGATGGATGGATGGATGATGGATGATGGATGACGGACGGATGTATGGATGGATGATGGATGGATGATGGATGGATGGATGGATGGATGGATGATGGATGATGGATGGATGGATGGATGATGATGGATGTATGGATGGATGATGGATGTATGGATGGATGATGGACGGATGATGGATGGATGATGGATGGATGATGGATGACGGATGGATGATGGATGATGGATGTATGGATGGATGACGGATGGATGATGGATGGATGACGGATGGATGATGGATGGATGATGGATGATGCATGCTATAAACGCTGTTCTGCTTGAGGACTCCTCCCATCCCTCTGTTCCCAGCTCGGCCCCTCAGAGGAGGATGAACTGGGGCTTCCTGGAGAGCGTCCTCAGTGGGGTGAACAAATACTCCACTGCAGTCGGGCGTGTCTGGCTGTCGGTGCTCTTCCTGCTCAGGATCCTGGTGTACGTCGCGGCGGCCGAGCAGGTGTGGAAGGACGAGCAGAAGGATTTTGTGTGCAACACCCAGCAGCCCGGCTGTGAGAACGCGTGCTTCGACTACTTCTACCCCGTTTCACAGGTGCGCCTCTGGGCTCTGCAGCTGATCATGGTGTCAACGCCATCCCTACTGGTGGCTTTGCACGTGGCCTACAGGGAGCAGCGCGAGGCCAAACACAAGCGGAAACTCTACCAGGATAAAGGGAGCATTGATGGAGGTCTGTTCTGCACCTACATCATCAGCCTCATCTTCAAGACAGCCTTTGAAGTGGCTTCCCTGCTTGCGTTCTATTTCCTGTACGGCGGCTTTGGGATGCCCCCCCTCCTCCCGTGCAGCCAGAGCCCCTGTCCCAACACGGTGGATTGCTACATCGCCAAAGCCACAGAGAAAAAGGTCTTCCTCTACATTATGGTCTGCACCTCGGCTCTGTGCATCACCTTGAATGCCGTGGAGCTCGTGTATATCACATGGAGGCAGGTTGTGAAATGTTTCATTCGGTGGTACACTCCGGAGGAGAAGTGCTTCCGCCACCCTTCATCACCTGCTTCCCCTGTCAACCGGCTCGTCTTCACTGAGCCTGCAGCAAACACGGAGGCGAGCGCCAGACTGTCTGACTGCGCCGCGGCGGCCAACCAGCCCACCCAGTCCCGCACTGACTGAGAGCTCAGACTCCGAAAGGACAGGAAACGATTACAGGGACACCCACAACCTGGAAGTGGGAGTCGCTTTTGTTGTTTTGTGCAAAAATGAATGGGTTCTCCCCTACCGCATGCATAGCCATAACCCCCCCCCCCCCCCCCCCCCCGCCAATCAGGATTTAAGAGAACCGATCTGGTTGCTTTTTGCTATGACAAACGACCTTTGGGCCTAAATTGAAACGAGAATCAATAGCTACAAAAATAGGATGGTTACAGGTATTAAAAAACATTTAAAAAACATTCAAAACTGATGTCTTTTGTTTTTTACTGACACCTGCGTCTAGCCACGAGCATGAAACACCGACACGAACATTGTAGCCCCTTAAATCCACGTCAGGCATCGACAAATATAAGTTCCTCCGACGCGCTCAAAGTCGGTGCCAACTTTTCTCCGCAAAAATGACAACAATTCCTAAAGCAGTCGGAACGTCGAGCTCCCTAATCGCTGCCAGCGGCTGCTTCGACATGTGGCACGACTACATGAACCCCGGCAAAGCGCTGGGGACGCTGCGTGACAGGCGTCACCGGGACCAGAGGGTCACCGAAGGGGCCGAGGAGGCAGCGCCAGAACCGTGGATCCACATCCAGAGCGCATCTCATCAAGAGGACTGCAAGATGTCCCCTGAACCAACTGAAACAACTGTTGACAATTACCGAAATGTTTTGTTCATGTTTCTATAAAGGGTTGGAAGTTTTCTAAATGCAAAGTTCCACGTTTGATATTGTTCTTGCGTTATTAATAGGCTATGTTACTGTTATTCATATACAGCCAGTCTGTTCTGCAGCTACATTTAAAAGCTCAAATTATTTTTGGAAGTTGTCAATATGGTGTTGTGAATGTATACGCGGGGCCTTTAGTTGTTGTTTCCACTTGTGCTCCCAGAAGAAGAGAACATAAAAGGAATTGTTCTTAGTATTTTCTTGTTTTTGTTCTAACGGTATTTCCTTTAGGGTGCAGGAAACTCTGAGTTATTTGAGCTTAAATTTAAAGTTCTGTTGACATTTGGCACAGAAGGATAGAAAACTATACCAGAAGCAGAAACCTGATTACCCCCTCCTACAGGACTAACATGGGTAAATCATCTTTTTACAATACTGCCCCCCAAGGGTGGAACTGTTTGACTCCTGCCCTCAAAACATGCACCTCTTTGGCCTCCTTCAAAACGGCCCTAAAAATACACCTTTTTTTTGTCCTTTTTTTTGTCCATCTACGTTGGGAAGTTTTTCCTTGCCTCCGTCTCCAAAGTTCTTGCTCTTGTGGGTCTAGTTGGGTTCTGTGTTTCCCTGCTAATCCTGTAAAGTGCCTTAAGATGACTTCCTGTTGTGATCTGGAGCTATATAAATAAAACTGAATTTAATTGAATTATTAATTATTATTAATGCTAAAAAAATAATGATTGTTAAAACCATTTTAATACTGCTGATATTTCTTGTATAGATTGTGCAGTACTTGTTAGTTTTAAATAAAGTTACAAAATCCACAGTGAATATTGATGCCTCATTATGAAACATTTTTAATTTTGGCAGGCAAGCGGACCCCAAAATGCGGAGACAAAGAAACGTTCAAAATCTTTAATAACGTAAAACAAACAACTCTCAGCACCTCTGGATCCGTTCTAATGAAGGAGCTACCCCAGTGTATTTTAATATTCCAGTGTTATGATATTCGTGTAATGGGCTGTGGATAAAAATAAAAAATAACAGATCATAGCTCCATGGGTGAGAATCTTGAGTCCTTTGCTCTGAAATTGGAGTCCGACTTTGTAGATACTTTTATATGCAGGCTAATCTTGCAGCCCATTAAAAACTGAGCCAATCAAAAATGACGTAACTTCAATTATATATTTTCACAGAGGAGACCCAAGAGGAAACTCTGCTACGTTAACTTAGGAAAAAAGGAATGGTACGTCTGTTTAAGCCGGTTTCGTTGGAATACACAGTTCATACAAAAACTATATACGCATACGTATAAATAATAATTATATATTATTTTTCTGACTATGTAATTTCCTTAATGGGAATTTTCATGTAGAATAGTATTGCTGTTCTTTCAGTTATTATATTGGTCATTTGTGCTTTCAGTCCATCAACTCAATGGCGTGGAGTAGAACCAGCACTGTCATTGGGAGATATTGATAAGATGTTTGATGACTTGAGTGAGTTCAGTTTATTATTTCTGAATGTTTGATTTGCATTTTTTTTTTTTACGATAACCTACTGTATATTTAATTATTGTTTTCAGAGTCATCCTCCCATAGTAGCGATGATGACCTACTTCCCAAAAGAACTTTGCTGCAGTTTTCTGGTCAGGGTAAGAGTGAGCCACCTAGCGGTCTGCAACAGGAAGGACACCCAAGACAAAAAATGTCACAAAGCCAGAAGGTAACAACAACTGTACCCTTCTTCAACCATGCAAGATGTAATGTCTTTAAATGTGATAGATTGTTGTACGTATGCTGTTTAACGCTTTAGGATACGAATGAAAATGTCCTACATCCTGCCACAAAGTCACCCAGTGTTTCACCAGGCATTGGTAAGAGACTCAAACAAATGTTTTACTGGGAAAAAAATATTCAAACACAGAACATATTTTGTGCAGTTGTTTGTGTTGTAGAATTTGTTTCCTTGTTAAACGATGTTGCTTTTCTTTGTTGCAGATTTGGACATTCAATTCAGTGCACATGGACCATTGAAGACGTCCAGACAGTGGAAAGCACAGCGTTATGGAGAAAAAGAAGAGGCGAAGATGGAGCGTGTAGACACTCAGAAACTCCAGTTCAATGGACACATTTCAAAGCAGTAAGTATTAATTCATTTTAGTTGTGAAATAAGTAGTTTGTAATAAATTGTATAATTTAAATAAGAACACAAACATCAAGTTAAGTGCGGATGCTTCAATGTTTGTACCTGCATTCACCACCCAGCCATCGAGGATAGAGGACACTGTGTCTTTAGGTTGTGATGCTGTGAAACCTAAAACAAATCAAAGAAAAGAGGCTAAAACTGGAACATCCCGGACTGATACAAACCCTCGAGGTAGTAGTTTTGCCATCACGGTAGCACCTGTTGAAAGGAAAGTGGAGCCTGCGAACAAAAGAGAAAAGAACTTACCTGAAAGGGCGTGCTTGTATTGTGCTGCTGGACATCATTTGGATGTTTGTCTTCTGTTGGATAAAAGGACACAAGAGGAAAATATGTCTGTTTTGAAGGAAAACAGGATGTGTTTTGGCATTGGGCACACGAGCAGAGATCGCAGAAAACGTTTGATGTGTGGCATATGCAATCTGAAACACTGATCGCAGTAGTAGCAGTGGCAGTGTTGTATGTTTTTTCAGCTAAATTATACTTGAAGTTAATATATAAAGTTCCTTGTTCATAAGTACAAATCATATATTAAGCCGGGTTCCTCTGCTGTGACTGACACGAGCTCCGTGACGTCATGCGTCTGTCAAATGGTGAAATGCTGATCTGCTTGTAAAAGAAACGATAGTTTTATCTGAACTTTGTTCCAGTTGTGCCTTCCAGCGGAGTCAGTCCTGTCCTGTCTGCATCAGATCTGTGTGCCGCTCCTCTCAGGATAAGGCCAACCTGACAGAGTGGTTTAAGAGTCTCTGGTCAACCGCTGCCGACAGTAAGAATGTCCCATTTAAAGGACACCGCACTGAATCATGGGTGGGAGTTACAATGATTATCGATAGTTACACATGTGGGCAGGTTTACGGTTGAATTTCTGTCCGTTTAAAAGTCGTTGGATTGAAAACATTTGTGGACGACATTAATAATCAAATGATTCCTCTGAACGTCGTATAAAAATTACGGTGGGGGGGGGGGACGGTGCCTCGCTCAAGGGCACCGCGGCAGTGCTCTGGAGGCAGACTGGCCCCCTCCAGTCACCAGCCCACACTCCACATTTCGCCAGAGCTGGGACTCGAACCAGGGAGGCGGCGGACCTCTCTGCCTGAAGGTATTTGTGTGCGTCTATTTGTTGCTTGGTCACGCTAGTAACTGTGACGGGAAAACGCTGCTGGGCTCCTGCATGAAGAAACCTCTGTGGGTGGATCACAGCGCGACAGCGGTCAGTGCTCCGCTCATTCTTGTTGCTGTTGTTATCACCGTGTCCTCTTGTATGTCGCAGATGTGTAAAAATATATATATGTTATTCTGTTTGGCGTCAGCATTTATTTAAAGTGTAAATGAGACGATTGTTCAACGCCACTGAAGACGTCTGTCAGTGGGTCGTGTGGATTTAATGCATCAAAGTCAGGCTATAGATTGCCACTTTTACTTGACACACACACACACACAGAGAGAGAGAGAGCTCTGGAACAATCTTCCGCTCGCCATCAGGGGGCGTCCCACATTACAAACCTTCAAAACTCACCTCAAGCAGTGGTTGAAGGTAAAGCAGTCGTGTAACCATTAGCTCTAAACGTTTTAGTAATTTGCTGTACTGCGTTGTGTTTTTATTGTAACCTCTTGTTCTTTTTTATGTCTTGTTGTGTCTTTCTTTTACCTGCCTCGGGACTGCGGATGTAAATGAGCATTTTTGCTAAAATCCGGCATATTTACATTTATTATGCGCTGTCCCTATCAAATGAATAAATAAATAATAAAAAAATAATAATCTGACAACAAATCCATCGAGCTCATCCTCCCTACACAAACTTCATCATTGTGTGATAATGTCACTTGGTGATGATGATGATGAATATATTTATTAGATAGAATGTTAGAGTACAAGTACAGTCACACAGTAGCATGTATTACAGTACAAGTACAGTCAAACATCCTGTCTAAGAGGAGCATTTCTAAAAAGCCCTTATGGTCTTGTTTCCGTTGAAAGTCCTTCGTACATAAATCATCCACAAAAAAACAATACAAATAAAAATAAAACAAATATTCATTAACTCTTTTGATGCAAAGTAACATTAGAAAAATAAAATGATTTTACACCACCGATGCAAACTAACAATTAATCTAAAATAAATTACCCCACTGATGCAAAATGACAATGAATGACAATAGATTACATAAATTACAATAAATTACTAAGACAATTAATATGTGCAACGTAGGTGGACAAAAAAAAAAGGGGGGGGTTGATCCGGAGAGAGTCGTGATGACTATCTCCGTTTCTGCCGTTTCATTCGTTTTTTAATTCTTAAGCGTCGTTTGCATCAAGTCATGTTGGGAATATAAATGAATAAATTAAATACGTTATTCTCTTCTACTCTATTCTGACGGACATTGTCGAGCACCCATAATCCTACATGTGGAAAATGTGAAACCATTTTTTTTTTTTTTTTACTATTGCAACAAATGCAGAAAGGTCTGTTTTTGGTGTCGCTTGTTGACGCCTTTAGTCTAAACCCACCAATCGGAGAGAAGTGCACGTCCAAATATGGTAACGTGCTGTCTTTAGCCCGCCCCCTTTGTTGACATGACCAATGCAGAATGGCCAATGGCTGCGGGGGATCCGAGAAATGCAGGAGAGCGGTGGCGAACCGGTTAGCGCTGCTGATCATTATGGGATGGATGGGGGACGCGTTCTTTATCAGTGTGAAGTGATAACGGATACCGGGCGCGGCGCCGTGCCGGATGCTGACGGTAGCGACGCGCACATTGCGCAGAGGAGGCGCTCGCAACAGTCAAGGGGCAGCAAAACAGACTTCCGGGCGACGATTTCAAAATAAAAGAGCTCTGACAAGAACACAAGTATTTGCTTGTGTTTATATGAACTGGTTTTACTGGCACACTAGACCTCGTGTCCGCACAAAACGGATGTATATATGACTATAACGGTACAATTCATAGTATTATCCAAGTACGCACGATCAATGAACGCACTGCTTTTACTTTCGACCCGTTTTCTCCGAACACTCGTTGCTCGCTCTTTATGCCTTTATGCTCGGGAGAGCGGCCGACGCGGCGCGCAGATGTGAGAACAACGACGCCTCATTACGCGCGCAGCTGTTCCTCCCTGGACGCGCGCCGGAGCCGGCAGTGCGCGTTGTCTATCTACGCGGGGTTAATGAAGACGTTCCAACGAACCCGCAAATCCCTTCCCGTCGGAATGAACGATTGTCTGAGCCTCCCGCAAGTGAGTCCCGCAGCTCTCATGCTGTTAATGTTAAAGTCTCCTTCTGCTGAATACATCTCTTTATCATGTTTATGATTTATCTTCGTCTCTCTTTATCATGTTTATGATTTATCTTCGTCTCTCTTTATCATGTTTATAGTTTCTCTTCATCTCTCTTTATCATGTTTATGATTTTTCTTCGTCTCTCTTTATCATGTTTATGATTTATCTTCGTCTCTCTTTATCATGTTCATGATTTTTCTTCGTCTTCCTTTATCATGTTTATAGTTTCTCTTCGTCTCTCTTTATCATGTTTATGGTTTTTCTTCGTCTCCCTTTATCATGTTTATGGTTTCTCTTCGTCTCTCTTTATCATGTTTATGATTTATCTTCGTCTCCTTTTATCATGTTTATGATTTATCTTCGTCTCTCTTTATCATGTTTATGATTTCTCTTCGTCTCTCTTTATCATGTTTATGGTTTCTCTTCGTCTCTCTTTATCATGTTTATGATTTCTCTTCGTCTCTCTTTATCATGTTTATGATTTATCTTCGTCTCCCTTTATCATGTTTATGATTTATCTTCGTCTCTCTTTATCATGTTTATGATTTCTCTTCGTCTCTCTTTATCATGTTTATGATTTATCTTCGTCTCCCTTTATCATGTTTATGATTTATCTTTGTCTCTCTTTATCATGTTTATGATTTCTCTTCGTCTCTCTTTATCATGTTTATGATTTATCTTCGTCTCCCTTTATCATGTTTATGATTTTTCTTCGTCTTCCTTTATCATGTTTATGATTTTTCTTCGTCTTCCTTTATCATGTTTATAGTTTCTCTTCGTCTCTCTTTATCATGTTCATGGTTTCTCTTCGTCTCTCTTTATCATGTTTATGGTTTCTCTTCATCTCTCTTTATCATGTTTATGGTTTCTCTTCATCTCTCTTTATCATGTTCATGGTTTCTCTTCATCTCTCTTTATCATGTTTATGGTTTCTCTTCGTCTCTCTTTATCATGTTTATGGTTTCTCTTCGTCTCTCTTTATCATGTTCATGGTTTCTCTTCATCTCTCTTTATCATGTTCATGGTTTCTCTTCATCTCTCTTTATCATGTTTATGGTTTCTCTTCATCTCTCTTTATCATGTTCATGGTTTCTCTTCGTCTCTCTTTATCATGTTCATGGTTTCTCTTCATCTCTCTTTATCATGTTTATGGTTTCTCTTCATCTCTCTTTATCATGTTCATGGTTTCTCTTCATCTCTCTTTATCATGTTTATGGTTTCTCTTCATCTCTCTTTATCATGTTCATGGTTTCTCTTCGTCTCTCTTTATCATGTTTATGGTTTCTCTTCGTCTCTCTTTATCATGTTTATGGTTTCTCTTCGTCTCTCTTTATCATGTTCATGGTTTATCTTCGTCTCTCTTTATCATGTTCATGGTTTATCTTCGTCTCTCTTTATCATATTTATGGTTTATCTTCGTCTCCCTTTATCATGTTTATGGTTTATCTTCGTCTCCCTTTATCATGTTTATGGTTTCTCTTCGTCTCTCTTTATCATGTTTATGATTTCTCTTCGTCTCTCTTTATCATGTTTATGATTTCTCTTCGTCTCTCTTTATCATGTTTATGATTTATCTTCGTCTCCCTTTATCATGTTTATGATTTATCTTTGTCTCTCTTTATCATGTTTATGATTTCTCTTCGTCTCTCTTTATCATGTTTATGATTTATCTTCGTCTCCTTTTATCATGTTTATGATTTCTCTTCGTCTCTCTTTATCATGTTTATGATTTATCTTCGTCTCCTTTTATCATGTTTATGATTTATCTTCGTCTCTCTTTATCATGTTTATGATTTCTCTTCGTCTCTCTTTATCATGTTTATGGTTTCTCTTCGTCTCTCTTTATCATGTTTATGATTTCTCTTCGTCTCTCTTTATCATGTTTATGATTTATCTTCGTCTCCCTTTATCATGTTTATGATTTATCTTCGTCTCTCTTTATCATGTTTATGATTTCTCTTCGTCTCTCTTTATCATGTTTATGATTTATCTTCGTCTCCCTTTATCATGTTTATGATTTATCTTTGTCTCTCTTTATCATGTTTATGATTTCTCTTCGTCTCTCTTTATCATGTTTATGATTTATCTTCGTCTCCTTTTATCATGTTTATGATTTATCTTCGTCTCCCTTTATCATGTTTGTGGTTTCTCTTCATCTCTCTTTATCATGTTTATGATTTATCTTCGTCTCCCTTTATCATGTTTATGGTTTCTCTTCGTCTCTCTTTATCATGTTTATGGTTTCTCTTCGTCTCTCTTTATCATGTTTATGGTTTCTCTTCGTCTCTCTTTATCATGTTTATGGTTTCTCTTCGTCTCTCTTTATCATGTTTATGATTTCTCTTCGTCTCCCTTTATCATGTTTATGGTTTCTCTTCGTCTCTCTTTATCATGTTTATGGTTTCTCTTCGTCTCCCTTTATCATGTTTATGGTTTCTCTTCGTCTCTCTTTATCATGTTTGTGGTTTCTCTTCGTCTCTCTTTATCATGTTTATGGTTTCTCTTCGTCTCTCTTTATCATGTTTATGGTTTCTCTTCGTCTCTCTTTATCATGTTTATGATTTCTCTTCATCTCTCTTTATCATGTTTATGGTTTCTCTTCGTCTCCCTTTATCATGTTTATGATTTATCTTCGTCTCTCTTTATCATGTTTATGGTTTCTCTTCGTCTCTCTTTATCATGTTTATGGTTTTTCTTCGTCTCTCTTTATTATGTTTATGGTTTCTCTTCGTCTCTCTTTATCATGTTTGTGGTTTCTCTTCGTCTCTCTTTATCATGTTTATGATTTTTCTTCGTCTCCCTTTATCATGTTTATGGTTTCTCTTCGTCTCTCTTTATCATGTTTATGATTTTTCTTCGTCTCCCTTTATCATGTTTATGGTTTCTTTTCGTCTCTCTTTATCATGTTTGTGGTTTCTCTTTATCTCTCTTTATCATGTTTATGGTTTCTCTTCGTCTCTCTTTATCATGTTTGTGGTTTCTCTTCGTCTCTCTTTATCATGTTTATGATTTATCTTCGTCTCTCTTTATTATGTTTATGGTTTTTCTTCGTCTCTCTTTATCATGTTTATGATTTTTCTTCGTCTCCCTTTATCATGTTTGTGGTTTCTCTTCGTCTCTCTTTATCATGTTTGTGGTTTCTCTTCATCTCTCTTTATCATGTTTATGGTTTCTCTTCGTCTCTCTTTATCATGTTTATGATTTATCTTCGTCTCTCTTTATCATGTTTATGGTTTTTCTTCGTCTCTCTTTATCATGTTTGTGGTTTCTCTTTATCTCTCTTTATCATGTTTATGGTTTCTCTTCGTCTCTCTTTATCATGTTTGTGGTTTCTCTTCATCTCTCTTTATCATGTTTATGGTTTCTCTTCGTCTCCCTGGTGTATTGTCTTAAAACGTTCTGTGGATTATCTATACTCAGACACAGCTTTTTAGATTTTGTAGACATGATTGTGTTTTCTCCTCACATTCATTGTTGAGCTTCAATTGAATGATTTGTTGTTTTGTTGTCATGGATTGATCCTCTGCCGATGAAGGCGGTGATGTTTTCATTATTATTATTAGCTACTTCATTATTATTTGTGGCAGGTTGGGTGCTGCTCCACCTCCCCTCCAACCGGCCTCACCTGCGCTCGATTGCACAGCGTGCCACCTGTACCACACGCACCTCTGTCTCGTGCGCTCACATTTGCCTGATATTGACACAAAACGTCAAATTTTGCAAGCAGGTGCTGCTTTTGGCCACACATGGAAATATGTTTTAGACGTGATCCTGGCTGGCTGTACAAATACACAAAATGAATATTTTTTCTCTCTCCAAAACAAACAAAATGTATTCTGATATAATTTCATGGTTCTGTTTCGTGCTGTCCAACACTAACGCACAAAAGAGGAACTCCAATACATTTCCTTCTCTTCCTGGCCCTCTTAGGATCAATGACGAGGCCCAACCCCCCCAGCCGGAGCTGCACATCCCCTGCCAAGTTGAGCAGGTACAGCCGGTCCAAGAGTACCAGCTCACACTGTCTCCTCCGCTGCAGCACCAGGGAAGATTCCTCCGCCTCTCCTCCAATCAACAGTTCCAGATCTCCCGGTGAGGAAGAGGAGAAAGATGGAGGGGTTCTGTTCTACGTTAACAGGACTGGTTTCCCCATTGATGGTGTCACCTGGGGGAGGATGTGGTCCCATGTGGCTGCTGTTCATCCAGAGGGCCAGGCGATGGTGGACAGGATCCAAAACACTGCGTATCTTCCCAAGGTGAGCAAACGATGGCGGGTTCTTCTCTCCATGCTTGAAAACCTCCTTTTTAAGGTTTAGCAGTACATATTTTTTAACGTTCCAAACCACTTGTTCTTTGGGAATTCCAGTTGTTGAACGGCTGAAGAAGTTATCTCAAGAAGTAACTGCACAATCTATAACCGACTGGCGACACGTGGCAGTAGTTCGATGATCCTTGTTATTGATGGATTATTATATTCCTCTTTAGGAACAGACAGTGATATGCTGGAAGCGATGGCAAGAAAGATCAGTTTAGTCCACTGGATATGGGACATAAAAAGTATCAGAGCAATCGACAATCGTGATTTACAGACCATATCAGTTGAAGGGTACATATATTACCAATAAATTCTCAAGTCGTATCCATCCGTCCATCTTCCACCGCCTATCCGGGGCCGGGTCGCGGAGGCAACAGTCTCGGCAGCGACTTCGATACTTCGCTGTCCCCAGCCACCTCCTCCAGCTCTTACAGGGGGATCCCGAGGCGTTCACAGGACACACATAGTCCCTCCAGCGTGTCCGAGGTCTTCCCCGAGGCCTCCTCCCACTGGGACATTCACAGAACACCTCTCCAGGGAGGGGTCCAGGAGGCATCCAAAATGGATGCCCCAGCGACCTCAGCCGTGTGGAGGAGCAGCAGCTCTACTCCGAGTTCCCCCCTGGTGACTGAGCTCCTCACCTTATCCCTAAAGTCGTTGTCACTGTCGCTGTTTGGTCCCCTTTAAACAGACCGGAGTTCCTTTCCTCGGATGATCCGCTCCGTTTGGGCTGGTGTGAAAGCGCATCCGAACTCTGTTGAGGATCAAACAAGTCCGCCTGAAAACGTGGGTCTCGGTTCCTTTGCAAGAGAACCCTGCTCCGTTCTGTGAGCAGTGTGAAAGCTCTCCGGAGCAAACGCAGGATCAGCTGTCCGTAGTGACGCTACACGGTGCGTCTCCGGTAGAGGAAGTACAGCGAGTACTCCAAGCTGCTCTGCAGGGGAAGCTCAGTTACCAGAAAAACTAAAGTGGTGAAATATGTACCGCTGTGTGTAGATTTTAACTAAATATGCGTTATAATACTTTAATCTTTTGTTCAGAACCAGCTACTTATCACCGGTAAATGACACGACTTATCCCCACGGCGCTTTAACAGTCATGCTGAGCGTCGAAACTGGACAGTCATTGGATAAATGCTGGGCTTTGTCCTGCCCATGAGCATCACTGGGGCATGATGATTGGCGCGAATCAGCGATCTTGAAGCATAAAATACCCGAACATTTTACAAGTTTTTTACTCCGTTGTTCTGAACTGAGCCGGAGACTTTACGGATCCCCAGACTCTTTGTGTTTGTTAGAAACGACTAGCGTTGTGTAACATTTATGATGTAGACCAGAACTAAATGAGCTTCACTCCTTGAATGAGCAGCCGCCGCCGCTGGCCCCCTCCAAACCAAAACAAACATGGGAGAGGGCGGGACTTCCCCTTCTACATTTGTCCAATGGACGAGCGCCCCTTTCAGCCACGTGACGCTGCTCAGAAAGTTCCCTCAGTGTGAAAGCAGACCTTTCAACTAATTATAAATGCAGCAATTTGCTCCCAATCGAACCGAGTCCTTTTGTTGTAGTGTGACAATGACCTAAGGTCCTTAAGGTCGCTTTCACACTAGGCTGTTTGGTCCGCTTTAAATGGACCAGAGTTCGTTTCATCGGATAGTTCGCTTCGTTTGGGCAGGTGTGAAGGCTAATCCTAACTCTGGTGTGGACCAAACAAGCGAACTCTGGTCCACTTGAAAGTGTAAGTACAGCGCGCACTCCAAACCAAAACAAACACGGCGAGAGGACAGACGTGGACAATTACATTTTAAACAGTTTAGTGAGAAAATGGGGGGAATGGGTGTTAAAACGAACAGCTGAACAATGTTGGGTTAAAGTAAAAAAATATTGCGGCAGCAATATCACGAGGTGCAAAGCGAATGAACTTTGACGTTTCCTCGGTGCTGCTGTGGAGCTCTGACTGAGTCTTGGGCCGTGTTATCGCTAAGCTACCTGAATCAGTCAGAAAGAAACGCAAAATGAGATCATATTGTGATAAAACACATCAGTGCTTTTTATATTACTTGATGACTCAGAAGTATATTTCAAACTTGACCATCATATGTGCAGAAACCATATTAAATGATCTTCCTTTGATTTGCTCTGCTGGAACACCAACATGTAATTCTGAGCGCTGCAGATAATACTGCGTTGTACTACTGTACTAGAGTACTGCTGGATTGTTGATGTGCAATCTGAGAGGCTTTATGCATTTAAGGTGTGAAAGCAGGTGGTTACTACGGATACAGTTGCCAATACTCTGACCTCGGGCAAGAATAACTTTGTCATCAGGAACCACAAAATCACAAATGTTAACTGTATTTATTACACTATTTTAGATTTTTGTCTATTTTGTTACTGATGCAAGGGTAGCAGATGGTTATAACATGTTGTAGTAACTGTGTAACAGCCTTTTTCCTTTGAGGACCGTAATATATATATATATATATATATATATATAAGTAGCTCTCCCCTTTGACTCTGCTGCCTGTTTCTTGTTGGCCACGATCACTTGAAATGAAATACTTTTATTAATCATCATCTGCAGACACACACAATGAAATCGCTTTTTCACCTTAGCACACGGAGAGGGAGAAGGGTGAAGGCGCCGCCGTGATCGGCGCACCTGGAGCCGTTAACCTGTTAATGCACAGATCCGGGTTAATGCACAGATCCGGGTTAATGCACAGATCCGGGTTAATGCACACATCCGGGTTAATGCACACATCCGGGTTAATGCACACATCTGGGTTAATGCACACATCTGGGTTAATGCACAGATCCGGGTTAATGCACACATCCGGGTTAATGCACACATCTGGGTTAATGCACACATCCGGGCTAATGCACACATCCGGGCTAATGCACACATCCGGGCTAATGCACACATCCGGGTTAATGCACACATCCGGGTTAATGCACACATCCGGGTTAATGCACACATCCGGGTTAATGCACACATCCGGGTTAATGCACACATCCGGGTTAATGCACACATCTGGGTTAATGCACACATCTGGGTTAATGCACACATCCGGGTTAATGCACACATCTGGGTTAATGCACACATCCGGGTTAATGCACACATCTGGGTTAATGCACACATCCGGGTTAATGCACAGATCCGGGTTAATGCACACATCCAGGCTAATGCACACATCTGGGTTAATGCACACATCCGGGTTAACGCACACATCCGGGCTAATGCACAGATCCGGGTTAATGCACACATCCGGGTTAACGCACACATCTGGGTTAATGCACACATCCGGGTTAATGCACACATCCGGGTTAATGCACACATCTGGGTTAATGCACACATCCGGGTTAATGCACACATCCGGGTTAATGCACACATCCGGGTTAATGCACACATCCGGGTTAATGCACACATCCGGGTTAATGCACACATCTGGGCTAATGCACACATCCGGGTTAATGCACACATCTGGGTTAATGCACAGATCCGGGTTAATGCACACATCTGGGTTAAACACATCCGGGCTAATGCACACATCTGGGTTAATGCACACATCCGGGTTAATGCACAGATCCGGGTTAATGCACAGATCCGGGTTAATGCACAGATCCGGGTTAATGCACACATCTGGGTTAAACACATCCGGGTTAATGCACACATCTGGGTTAATGCACACATCCGGGCTAATGTACAGATCTGGGTTAATGCACAGATCCGGGTTAATGCACACATCCGGGTTAATGCACACATCTGGGTTAATGCACACATCCGGGCTAATGTACAGATCCGGGCTAATGTACAGATCTGGGTTAATGCACACATCCGGGTTAATGCACACATCTGGGTTAATGCACACATCCGGGCTAATGTACAGATCCGGGTTAATGCACACATCTGGGTTAATGCACAGATCTGGGTTAATGCACACATCCGGGTTAATGCACACATCAGGGTTAATGCACACATCTGGGTTAAACACATCCGGGCTAATGCACAGATCCGGGTTAATGCACACATCTGGGTTAAACACATCCGGGCTAATGCACAGATCCGGGTTAATGCACACATCTGGGTTAAACACATCCGGGCTAATGCACAGATCCGGGTTAATGCACACATCTGGGTTAAACACATCCGGGCTAATGCACAGATCCGGGTTAACCTCTGGATGTGATGTGACACAAGAGAGATCAGTCAGATCTCTTCCTGATGTTTCTTCTCTTGACTTTTTTCCAGCACACCGTTCCCTCAGTGCCGACCTTCAAACCATCCACGCCAGTCCCAGAGTGGCTCGAGGCCATCCAGAACTACATGAAGGCTCTGCAGTATCCTTCAACACAATCACGTGTGGCCATGACAACAGCTGCCATGGTGAGAGCAGCTGTCCGCTCATCTGGCAAAAGTAATTTTACTTCTAATGTTTATAAAGATAAAAGGGACGTCTGTGTGAGGATGGTCTGACCAGATGTACCCCGTGGGTAAAAGCCATCCACCAATGGAAGCGAGAGCTTTCCAGCTCTGATAGGTATTCATTGACTGTTCTCTAACACTTCCATCAGATACAACCACACAGGAACCCAATTCTTTGAAGTTAAGAAGAGCCGTCCTCTGTCTGGGTAAGCATTCAGCATTAGCAAAGGACATGCTATCTGATAACAAAAGATCAATTTGTATCATATTTATCAGAATCTTCATCTAAAGGCCTTTTGTCTGGTGAGCAGTTAGCATGTACTGGTAGCTCGATATTAGCATGCACTGGTGGCTCGATATTAGCATGCACTGGTAGCTCAGTATTAGCATGCACTGGTAGCTCAGTATTAGCATGTACTGGTAGCTCAGTATTAGCATGCACTGGTAGCTCAGTATTACTATCAACCTATTTAACATGCAGCAACTGGAAACGTCATTTCTGTAACAATTTTGTTACAAAAGGAAGAAAAGCAGAGCAAGTTGATCTCTCATGCAAAGACCGTCACACTTCTGTCCACGAATGGTAAAAGGAGCTCTTTGCTAGTGATGATGAGGCTGCTGGGAAACGTGTGAAGAGTTTGCGTAGTTCTGTAATTCTACTGAAACGCGTCTGGCAGAAATCTCACCCCTGTGATGTCACAGAGGGCGACCGTGCATGAGATGTGCGTGCACGTAATGAAATTAGTTTCAGTTTCGTTTTCAGAGGATTTCTGACAAAGCTGCTTGAGACAGAAATGAAGGACGCTGTCCTGCAGCATCTGTCTGAGACAGAAATGAAGGACGCTGTCCTGCAGCATCTGTTTGAGACAGAAATGAGGGACGCTGTCCTGCAGCATCTGTTTGAGACAGAAATGAGGGACGCTGTCCTGCAGCATCTGTTTGAGACAGAAATGAGGGACGCTGTCCTGCAGCATCTGTTTGAGACAGAAATGATGGACGCTGTCCTGCAGCATCTGTTTGAGACAGAAATGAGGGACGCTGTCCTGCAGCATCTGTTTGAGACAGAAATGAGGGACGCTGTCCTGCAGCATCTGTTTGAGACAGAAATGAGGGACGCTGTCCTGCAGCATCTGTTTGAGACAGAAATGAGGGACGCTGTCCTGCAGCATCTGTTTGAGACAGAAATGAGGGACGCTGTCCTGCAGCATCTGTTTGAGACAGAAATGAGGGACGCTGTCCTGCAGCATCTGTTTGAGACAGAAATGAGGGACGCTGTCCTGCAGCATCTGTTTGAGACAGAAATGAGGGACGCTGTCCTGCAGCATCTGTTTGATACAGAAATGAGGGACGCTGTCCTGCAGCATCTGTTTGAGACAGAAATGAGGGACGCTGTCCTGCAGCATCTGTTTGAGACAGAAATGAGGGACGCTGTCCTGCAGCATCTGTTTGAGACAGAAATGAGGGACGCTGTCCTGCAGCATCTGTTTGAGACAGAAATGAGGGACGCTGTCCTGCAGCATCTGTTTGAGACAGAAATGAGGGACGCTGTCCTGCAGCATCTGTTTGAGACAGAAATGAGGGACGCTGTCCTGCAGCATCTGTTTGAGACAGAAAAGAGGGACGCTGTCCTGCAGCATCTGTTTGAGACAGAAATGAGGGACGCTGTCCTGCAGCATCTGTTTGAGGCAGAAATGAGGGACGCTGTCCTGCAGCATCTGTTTGAGGCAGAAATGAGGGACGCTGTCCTGCAGCATCTGTTTGAGACAGAAATGAGGGACGCTGTCCTGCAGCATCTGTTTGAGACAGAAATGAGGGACGCTGTCCTGCAGCATCTGTTTGAGACAGAAATGAGGGACGCTGTCCTGCAGCATCTGTTTGAGACAGAAATGAGGGACGCTGTCCTGCAGCATCTGTTTGAGACAGAAATGAGGGACGCTGTCCTGCAGCATCTGTTTGAGACAGAAATGAGGGACGCTGTCCTGCAGCATCTGTTTGAGACAGAAATGAGGGACGCTGTCCTGCAGCATCTGTTTGAGACAGAAATGAGGGACGCTGTCCTGCAGCATCTGTTTGCTATTTTGTCTGGGAACTGCGTTAACTTGTGTAGAACTTGTGACCTTTAAAGAGCAACATGCTGTGGTGGAGATGACCTTTAACCTCTGTGTAGAATCGGCTTCATTTGCAGTGTCTTCCTGGTGGCACTGGTTTATCTTTGGACAATCAGCTCCTCATCTCTTCTGATGAATAAATGCTTTCCTCGTCTGATTCAGAGAACCTTCACGTTCGTGATTGATCGTGTTCACAGCTCTCGTCTTCAGTTGTTACAGTTCAAAGATGGAAACCTCTGCACTTATTTATTTCTCTCTCCTCCTCTTTCGCCTTCCTTTTGCTCTCTTCCCTTCCCTCTTCATCCTCCTCTTCCATGTCTTCATTCATGTTTTCTCCTGCCCCTCCTCTTCCTTCTGCAGGCTGATGGAGACAGCACGAGAGATGATCAGGGAGTCCTTGCCAATCAAATGTCTTGAAGCCGTCATCTTGGGAACGTATCCTTTCATGCTTGTATGCAAAACACTGGGTCAAAAGGTTACTCTGTCCTAACTCCACACCCTGACCACCTTTTCCAGCTCTTACTGAACCACGTTGCCGGGCAACAAGCCGCCTCCAAAAATTCGCACATGCATTTTCACATCTGCTTCCATTTTTTTTAAAGCTGCAGAATGTCGTTTCTGCTGGAGCTTCAATTGTTCCGTCTCCTGACAGATCTGCCGTTTGAACTGTTTACGACGTTTGTTTATGACACACGAGCGAGCGAATCGGTATCTGCGGTCTCACCCACGATGTCTATCGAGAGGAAATGGTCTCTCTCTTCGCCGATATTTATCGTATCATCACGCAGCATAATATTCTTACGGTAATTTAACATGGCCGATTTACGACCAAGTCGGCAAATGACAGTCGACGACCACAAAGTCATCATTTACCTGTTTTTATTTGAACTTGTCCACGTCTCCTCCTGCTCCACACAAAATGTCAAAGACATGAGAGGATGCCCCAAAGCAAACGACGACCATGCCTTTATTTCTTTCCGTTTCTTTTAAAGCTGGTGAGTGCAGCAGCCGGTTTGAAATAAAAGGTTTACTGAACTTAACATGACTGCATGCAAATATCCATTCCAAATTTCCAATTGAAGGGTCTGCTTCAATCGTTAGACTCGTGCCATTTTATGCATCGAAGGGTTAAATAATAAATGTATAGTGATTTAGAGGAGAGATCAGAATATCAAGATATATATCGTGTATAAAGCCTAAAAATATCGATACATTGGTTTTCGGCCGTATCGTGCAGCCCTAATTTGAACATTGCCGTCAGAGATTAGTTTATTTAATGTCATACATTATAAACGGGGCCAAGAAATCCACCCATGCCGGTTTTCCATAATTCCCTCGTGTCGTCCAGCTACCTGACCAACGGCCTGACGTCTCTCGAGCGTTTCCCCATCAGCTTTAAGACCCATTTCTCTGGCCACTACTTCCACCATGTTGTTCTGGGTGTTTACTGCGAAGGTCGCTATGGATCACTGGGCATGAGCCGCCGCCAGGACCTGATGGACAAACCGCTGACCCACCGCACGCTTGGAGAACTGGTGGCAGAGTTTGAGAGCTCCTATAAGAGATACCAGCACACTCTAAAGAAGGTAGGAAATGGGAGCAAGCTGAGGGCGGAGATGCCTTCAGACGATCTGACGGCGTGTTTCGTTTGTACTCGCCTGTGTTTTCCAGGTGAAGATCGGCCTGTATGTGCCCCACGACCCTCATGTCTTCCAACCAATTGAATGGAAGCATTTGGTACTGAATACTGCCCGGTTGGGAGCCCAGGATGTGAGGAAGGAGCTGGAGAAACATGGCCGGGATATGAGGATGAAGGTACACGCGGCTGACTCCCGTTAACCCCTTGGGGTTCTGTGTCGGCGCTGATTTATGCAGGTCGCTGCTCACGCTCGATGAAAATCACTTGAAACATTGGTTGTTTTCAGTTCAGGCATAAACACGCCGTCTCCGTGGTAACCAGACATTCGCTCTAATGCACACACTGAGGATTCATCTCCATTAAATTAAAAAAGAAAATAATTTAAAACTTTTTCTATCTTTAGCTGTTTTTATATAATGAGTAAATTAAAAGTTAAATAACTTCCCGGATCAATAATAACATTTATTTCTGGGCTTCTGATGGCTGCAGGACAACAGCAGCCGATGGAAAATGTACGACAGCAACCCACTAAATAAAAGAACCAGGATGGTAAAAGCTGAACAGGACGAGTTCGACACGGTTCTCAGGCATTGTAGATCACAATGAGAAAACTGTTCAAGTTAGATCGAAGACATTTCACCTTCATCCAGGAGTCTTCTTCAGCTCTGAGGCACTGGTACACAGTTTAGATACTTATACTCCTGTTGGAGCAGAAAACAAAGAAGATAAGTGTGTAGCACTCTGCGCGAGCCCCGGCAGAACAAAAGTGTATTTGTAGTCAAGGATTTAGTTTGCCAGAAATGACCGGTAATCACATTTGGTAGAAAACTCCCTACATGCCATGGAAACGTCCCAAATGTGCCTCATGCATTCTGACACGCATGCCGGTCCAAAAAGGGGCGGCTCGGCCCACGAGGGCCGTCTGACGCCGCTTGCACCTTTAATATACTTTTATGCCATCGGTGCCGATCTATTCTAGCCGCTGCTTCTGTCCAGATCAAAATCCTACTTTTCATTTTCAAGCTGAACATAGGAAATGCCATTCTGACATGTTTTTCCAAGGGACCAGAGATTGGCCTGAACATGGAATATAATTTGTGAGGAAAGATTTAGGTCATGATGGAAAAAGGAGAAATGTGTATGAGGAATAGAGGGAGACACAGAAATACTCAGAGGTGAAACGTTTTAAGAACCTTCATGTTGTTGTTTTTTTATGTGTGTGTTGGGTACTGGTACACACATGTGTGTGTGTGTGGGGGGGGGGGGGGGTACCCAGTTGAGTTTTACACCTTGGCAGGTTATTTGTCTTCATCTCTTCTGACCTCGCGTTTATGCCGATAGCGTCCGCTAGTTGGTGAAGACTGAATGTTTTGGACAGTGATGCGTCACCAAGGAAGAGAGATAAAATGCCATGATGTCGAAAGGAATGTTGACCCTATGATGACAGAAAATGTGTACACACAGACACACACATTTATCTATTAAAACCACATGACAACTGTGACCAGCTGTGGAAAACGAGCCTCTTCCTCTTTTGCTTTTTCCATCATCCTGCTGTTTATCCTTCTTAACGATGGCTTCAGATTGCTGTTTGACACAATGCCTCATTTGTAGCCTTACGCTTTCATGAGTGGGAGAAATATAATATTAAACCAGACAGAGTCTGGTGCCCTGCTGGGTTGTCCTGTCATTCCATTGGACACGACGTTGCACTCTGGCCTGCAGCTGAAACGATTGATTGATTGGTATTTTATCACATCATCATTTGTTGACTAAATAATTGATCTGAAGATCATTAAATCGTCTATTTAATCAGAAATGCTCTATTGATTTTCTTTGTCAGATCCTGAAATCATCCAGCGCTCAGTCGCCAATCAAGGAGCGCAGAAGGGGGAAGTCCTTGTCACCACGGCGACGACAGAGCGGTCCGCAGCGGCGCTTCACACACCGCAGAGACCAGTCGTGAGTGTTTTCCATCTCTTGGAGCAGATGACGTGTTTGTGGGCTTGTTTTCTCTTTAACAACTCATTGAACCGGTTTTTAAGAACAATTTCAAACCGTTTCTAAACGTACTAATGATACGACCCACGCTTACATTGAGAAGGTATTCATCAATCATTTCCTCTTCCTCGCCCCGTTCAGGCCAGCGTTAAAGCGGTGTGTGTGTGTGTGTGTGTGTGTGTGTGTGTGTGTGTGTGTGCATGTTGCCACCGACACTCAGCAGCAGAGTAACAAAGATGGAGGGTTCAACGCCGCTGATGCAGCCAGTAAAGTAACGTTGATGCTTATAGGACATCTACCGAGTCCATTCAGCCCTAGCGACTCGCCACTGCACACACACTCGGGATACTAAGTGTGTGTGTGTTTGCTGTCAGCTGTGTCAGGATGTAACACAGTCTGACTTTGCTAACAGCTGCAGCTGAGCCATGCTGCAGACTCGACACACCCACAGCGGAATTAGTGACATTCCCTGCGTTTGCATCTCGACGAGCCGCTGCCATGAGAAACGGGCTGATTATTCAGATGTGTATAAAAACCCACAGGATCAGAAAATGGAGACTTCTTGATCTCTTTCAGACTCTGAAACCCATCCGTCCTTCCATTTTCTGTAGATTCTTAAGTTACTATTTAGCGATGTCACTCCATTAACATAAACTTCGCATCTAAGGTATGTTTTCTCTTTCCAATTCTAGAGGTTTTAGTTCTGTACATAAATCAAAGCTTTTATTTATTTGTTTATATTTATTTATCATGTCTAGCAATTATTTTCAAAGTTATATTCCAGAAAGATCATACTGAGGAAAAGCCGCAGCATACAGCGGGGCTAAAGGTATTTGGTAGCCATAATTTATCCCACTTAAAAAGACGAGGTTTGTCATTTTCATTATAGGTACACTTCAACTGTGAGAGAAAGAATGTGAAAAAAATAACCAGAAACTCGTATGACTTTATAAAAACTATTTATTTGTATAATGTTGTAGAAAATAAATATTTGGTCAATAAAGAAAGTTCAACTCAATACTTTGTAGCGTAGCCTCGGGTGTTACTGACAGAGGTCAAACGTGTCCTGACCCGGTTTGGACACTGGAGCTGGTGCTTTGACCCACTCTTCTCTAGAGCTGTGATGTTTTGGTGGTTGTCGCTGGACAACACAGACCTTCAACTCTATTTTGGTCTCATCTGACCACATGACATTCTCCCAACCCTCCTCCGGATCATCCAGATGGTCCCTGGCAAACTTTAGACAGGCCTGGACATGTGCTGCCTTAAGCAGGGGGACCTTCGGGGCTTTGTAGGATTTTAATCCGTTACTAATAGTAGCCTTTGTGACTGTGGGCCCAGCTCTCTCCAGCTCATTGACCGGTTCATGTAGTTCTGGGCTGAATCATTTGTACCCCACCAGGTGAGATCTTGCATGCAGCCCCAAGCTGCCTGCCTATTGTAGATTGGCTCATCCCAGCCTTGTGCAGATCTACAAGAGTGTCCCTGGTGTCCCCTTGGACAGCTCTCTGGTCTTGGCCATGGTAGAGATTGGAGTCTGACTGTTTGAAGGTGTGGACAGGTGTCTTTTATACAGATAACGAGTTCAAACAGGAAACACATGGAGGATAGGAAGAGCTTCTAAAGAAGTAGCAAGTCTGTGGGGGCAAGAATTCATTTCTTGTTTATAGGTGCTTCTTTTATTATTTTATACTTATTTTATGCAAAAATCTACAAATAAAGTTGTTTAAAAATCATACAATTTGATTTCCTGGATTCTTTTTCACATTCTGCCTCTCACAGTTGAAGTGAGAGGTAGAATGATGAAAATTACAGGCCTGTCATCTTTGAAAGTGGGATAACTGGCACAATTGGCGGCTGCCGAATACTTTCTTGCCACGCTGCATCTACATCCGTCAGTTGGAGGGTTAAGGATTCACGGCCAAAGTTTGAAAGTAATAATCATAATCAATAATATAAATGATGTGAGCATGTTTTCTCAATGTTGAATTATTATGCTAATCTTCTCATCAATTCAGAGAAGTGGTTGAAATGATCGGGACACCACAGAGCAACTTGTACTACTTCAACCACTTGACTGTAGTACTTGGAAAGCAATTACTGTTATCACCAGAGCGCTCTCACACTCAATGGCACACTGCTGCGCCAGACAGCTGCAGCTGAGACATGAGTCATGTGCTGCTGGCTCGAACAGCTGAGAGCTGCGGGAGTCGCTGCCTTCACGAACCAAACACACAGAGTGAAGGGAGACGACAATCAAACACAAAGTCATGAACTATAGCAATGAAAACTAGAAAGACAATCAGAGACTGCAGACCCCGCCTCCAAAAGACTATTGGATCTCGTGAGTCAGTAAACAGGGCTTCCGGATCAGAGGGGCCAAACCTGCTCTAGCTTGCTGCTCCGGAACGTACTACAAGACTCCTTCTGGACTCTTTTTCCCATCATGCCATTCGTGTCCCTCCCTCTTAAAGTGACAGTTTACAGCACAGGCACAATTCCAGATGTAAAAATAATTCTAGAATCTGGATCCAGATCCGGATCAACGCCATTCTCGGGGAGGACCGAGCCACGGACAGAACCTTGCTTGTGTAAAAATTTCAAGTCGATTGGGTTACTAGTTTTTGAGTTATGCGCTCGGACAGACAAACAGACAGACAAACAGACAAACGGACCCAATTGCAATACCCTCGCCTCCTCTTCGGCGAGGGTAACAAGGAAGAAAGTAAAGCAGAACTGGAGCAACAGATATGGAGAAAGAGAATAAAGGGTGATAAAAGAAAAAGGTGGAGAGAGAAACAACAAATGGATGAGGGAAATGTGAAGGAGAGAGAGAGAGAGAGAGGGAAGGATCAAAAGGGTTGTCACTGCAACATCAACACTTGTGTCGGAGTCTGCGAGTGTTGCACTGAGATACGATGATGAAAAGAGAAAGGGAGGAAAGGAGAGGAAGAGAGGAGCACAGGGGGGTGCTTTGAGAGAGTTGAATGTTTCCTTCTGAAACAGGCTCGTCAGAATAACTCGTATTATGTCGCCGCTGAATATGTATTGGTCAATTTAATTGTTTTTCAATGAGATTATTTTTTGGCAGAAATGTCTGTTTTAATTGATTAATGAAGTTTTATTTTTTTTAGAAGGTTGCTGTTTGGGTGAAGTTCTGTTAGCTGACTCTGGATCTCTGGATTCTAGAGTCCAGAAGAATGTAGACTCTGACTGTGTATCTGCTTCGTGTCTGACAGGCCGGCCTCGGTGGAGAGGAAGCCCCCGGAGCTCAGCACTCTCAGTGATGGCTACCAGATTCGCATCTGACCCCCCCCCCCCTCCCCCCGACGAGTTCATCCAGCCTCCTCTGACACGCCCTGCTCAAGATTCTCCATGTGCTGCTTGTTTGCAGGAGAGGAGTCGCTGCAGGAGGATCTAGAAATGTGGATGGTGAATACACAAATGGGAACCTCTGATTTTTGTGTTTGTCTGTGGACGCTGGCGGTTTTGCGCTGACACATCTCAGTCATGCTGATATTGTGCATCGCTGACCCTTCTCTTAATGACGCCGACAAGTTCTCCTTTAGAAACAATCCACACCTTAGAAGGGACCCATGGAGGGACGTGGCAAAGAGGTTTCTGGTGATCACAAGACAAATCAAGTCCTTTTTTGAAAAAGGTGTCCCATTACCGTAAGGAACTGTCAGATAGTTTTGGGTCTGAGGGCCCGGAAATAAAAGATAAAGTTTATCCTGTATGTTCCTGAAAACATCAAATATATCTGAAGCCATCACCGTCCTGATATCTGATAAGGTGAACGGTCCCACTGCTATCTCACTTCCTGCTGTAAACAGAAACACAGTCTGCAGAAATACTGGACTAGAAGTTTCTGTTGTGCACAGACACTCAGATAAATGTTATATGCAAGAAATGAGTGAGGAAGAATGAAAGCTCTGTGTTCTGGTCCCATCAGTCAGAAGCTGGAGTGTTTCTGAGTCGTAGATTATTTCTGTTCGATTGTTGTATGAAGTCATCCATCCATCTTCAACCGCTTAACTGGGGCGGCAGCCTAAGATTAAGATTAGTTTTATTGTCATTGTTACAAACAAAGAAATTCCATTTACACCGTAGTAAGCAGGGAAGCCCAGACTTCCCTCTCCCCGGCCTCTTCCTCCAGCTCTTCCGGGGGGATCCCAGAGACGATGTCTCTCCAGCGTGTCCTGGGTCTTCCCCGTGGTCTCCTCCCGGTGGGACGTGCCCTGAACACCTCACCAGGGAGGCGTTCAGGAGGCATCCTGAATAGATGCACCTCATCTGGCTCCTCTCAACGCAGAGGAGCAGCGGCTCTACTCCGAGCTCCTCCCGGATGAGTGAGCTTCTCACCCCATCTCTAAGGGAGAGCCCCGCCCCCCCTACGGAGGAAGCTCATTTCAGCCGCTTGTACCCGGGATCTCGTTCTTTCGGTCACTACCCAAAGCTCGTGACCACAGGTGAGGGTAGGAACGGAGACCGACCGGCAGGTGAGGGTAGGAACGGAGACCGACCGGCAGGTGAGGGTAGGAACGGAGACCGACCGGCAGGTGAGGGTAGGAACGGAGATCGACCGGCAGGTGAGGGTAGGAACGGAGACCGACCGGCAGGTGAGGGTAGGAACGAAGATCGACCGGCAGGTGAGGGTAGGAACGGAGACCGACCGGCAGGTGAGGGTAGGAACGGAGACCGACCGGCAGGTGAGGGTAGGAACGAAGATCGACCGGCAGGTGAGGGTAGGAACGGAGACCGACCGGCAGGTGAGGGTAGGAACGGAGACCGACCGGCAGGTGAGGGTAGGAACGGAGATCGACCGGCAGGTGAGGGTAGGAACGGAGACCGACCAACCGGCAGGTGAGGGTAGGAACGGAGACCGACCGGCAGGTGAGGGTAGGAACGGAGATCGACCGGCAGGTGAGGGTAGGAACGGAGACCGACCGGCAGGTGAGGGTAGGAACGGAGATCGACCGGTAAATCGAGAGCTTCACCTTTGGGCTCAGCTCTCTCTCTCTCTTCTCCTTTGGGCTCAGCTCTCTCTCTCTCTCTCTCTCTTCACCATGACGGATCGGTGCAGAGTCCGCATCACTGCAGACGCTGCACCGATCCGTCTGTCGATCTCTCGCTCCATCCTTCCCTCACTCCTGAACAAGACCCCGAGGTACTTGAACTCCTCCACTTGGGGCAGGATCTCCTCCCCGACCTGGAGGGTGCACTCCACCCTTCTCCGGCTGAGAACCATGGCCTCGGATTTGGAGGTGCTGATTCTCATCCCGGCCACTTCGCATGCGGCTGCGAACCGATCCAGTGAGAGCTGGAGGGCACGGCCTGATGAAGCCAACAGGACCGCGCCCCATGGGTGAAGGCCACCAGGTGGTTGCCATCGTGCCCCACCCCCTGGCCTGGCTCCAGGAGGGGTGCCTCGGTGACCCGCATCTGGGTGAAAATCAGGACCGATTATTGTACTCTTGAATTTATTTGAATGTTTTTTGATGTCACTCACAGAACATGTCTGTTTTCTTGCTTACACTTTTACCTGGCTTCGTGTTCCAACAAGCTATGCACTATGTTCGAGAGGAGGTTATGAAAGAACACGAAAATCCTGGTCTTCCACATTTCCTCATTCCATAGGAGGAGGTCGTTTTAGGTAAATCAGAGGCCGGATAATCTGTGGAGAAACAAAACCTGGTCCGTAAGCAAGTTCTCATGGTAGCCTTATAAACCACAGGTTTCACTGTCAATCCTGGACAATCATCGCTCGAGGTGCGACAGAACACATCTCAAACTCTGGCACAGAGTCATCTTAACGTGGGCCAATGCTGCCATGCTGAAGGTGTAACTGAGTATTAACATCCTGCATGGCGGCAGGATTGTGGACTCACTCAATTCAAAAAGGGGTTGTTATGTTACCTAGCAACAGAGACACCCTATCTGACAGGTCAGCATGGACTCAAATGTGAGACACAAACAGATCACCTACGTTCGTTTACGTTTGTTTGACTCGTGTTTTTGACCTGTTGATTAAGAAATGACATGATTCATTGATTGTACACTTCATTTTGAATGAGAAGCATTTGTTTGAAAAAAAGTGCTGTGATACCATCTTCAGCTCCACCCTGCTTCTAAACTCGTGCATTAGTAAGATGTACCGTAGTCCACTCTGAAGTCAGCCGTAAAGAAGACAACCGGAACAAGTTAGACACATGATCCATTTAAAATGACGGCCCAAAGCTTTACATTTTATATTTGTGCGCTGCTGCTGCTGCTGAAGAATAAAATCAGAGCCAAATGTGAACAGCATATCTTGATGTTGACCCGAGAGGTGGCTGGAGAAATGTCCAGTGATTCCAGCGCCTCGGCACTGGAGCTGAACCGGAGCAGAATACCTCTGTGTGTCTTCGGTGTGTTTGAAGGAGTTCCTGCAGCAAGCTTCACACTTCCTGTTGCAGCTGTCATCCATGTTTGTTTGAGTTATAACTTATTTCCCTGTTCAGACTTTTTGAACCTCTGTGGCAAAAAAAAAGAGTGTCTTGTGTATTTCTTTTCCCCATTTCTGATAACTTCTGAGAGAGAGCGCTGATCAAACAGACCATTGAACTGAAGCATCCGAGGAACTCTGAATGTGCATTAGTTTTTATTAGTTAGTATTTTTAAAGAGTGCAGGTTGTTGTGTGTTTGTGTACCTGTGGAGAAGACGTGACCCCAGTGATGATATAACTTTCCTACTGTTACTGTATGGCTGCTTTTGTTACCGGCTGTAGCAGCATGTGCTCTTTTAATAAATGATCTATGTTTTTATCTCTGTTTCTGCTTTTTACGTGACCCACTGAACAAAATACAAGGCAGATTTATCATCCAACCAGTTCAATCGAATAGTTTTGATTTAAGTTTCATTTTTTACGTTTTCTATTTCACATTTATCTGATTGATGCAGCTCCCTGAGAGCTTTGTGAGATCAATAAAATACAGCTTCCTCCACATTAATTTAATGAAGCGTAATTTAAATAGCTCTGCTGTACATTACAAGAGTGACAATTAAACTGACGGAGGCCAAATTATGCTGGTTGGATGTTTTTGGCATTTTTCATTACAAATAATCCGTCCAAACAAATATTTTCACTCATTAAAATCTGTCTCAAAACCTTTTTTATGGCTTTATGTGTAGCAAAAACATAAAGAATAATTAAAGATAACCTTAATTATAGAAAAGCACAGTACATTTATACATTAATACTACAGTAAAACATCATTGTACACTTGTTGAAAGTATGTGGCACAGGTGGAAGGAGGCGAGGAGGAGAAAGCCTTACGTTTAGGCTTCAGAACCTTTTTCACGTTCTTGGGAGTTATAATGAAAGTAAATAAAATATAAAATAAAAAGCACGACGATGAATGTACAAAGCATATCTGGTGAGTTTGGTGACGCAAATGCCAGCGTGTGCGTGATAAATAATCCGGATTATCCTAGTTCTGGCTCTGCCACTGTTACTGCACAAGACAAATACCCAGCAAACACATCAGAATATATAATCTAGATTATATATTCAATAATCTAGAAACAAAACAATTTGAACCGAGTTCAAATTGTTTTTTTGCCTTTTAGTGTTCATACTACAGACGTTTTCAGCTGGAGCTCCTCTACTGAAGACAGAGCCCTACCTGTCATGTGGAGTATGTGTACCAGTGGTGAGAGGATGAATCTTGGCAGGGTCAGCATCACTTTCCAGGCTTCTTCAAGAGGGGCATCACCCCCCCCCCCTGGATTTCCCTCAGCATTCTCTATCCAGTATTTACACAATTATTTACAATAAAATCTATAAAAAGAAGCATCATGGCAAAAAAACACAGTAAATACACTTCAAACAATACCAACATTTTATTTACACGTTTACAAAACTCCAATAAAAACACAAATAATCCTCGGAACCTCCGCTGGGATTAGGAGAGATTAGTAGGTTCTTCCTACCATAATGTCTGCAATGTCCGGAAAGCTACGCTTCTCTGCTTTCGGAATCCGTTGCAATTATGTCGCTAGCGTAAACGGTTCAAGAGACGCGGCGAATAAAAAAGATATAAATAAAAATAGGTCATCTGGCGCCGCCTGCAACACTCAGGGGTCAGAGGCCCAACCATCCACAGAAACAGCCTGTCAGAGGGCCAACCATCCACAGAAACAGCCTGCCAGAGGCCCAACCATCCACAGAAACAGCCTGTCAGAGGGCCAAACATCCACAGAAACAGCCTATCAGAGGGCCAAACATCCACAGAAACAGCCTGTCAGAGGCCCAAGCATCCACAGAAACAGCCTACCAGAGGACCAACCATCCACAGAAACAGCCTGCCAGAGGCCCAACCATCCACAGAAACAGCCTGTCAGAGGGCCAAACATCCACAGAAACAGCCTGTCAGAGGGCCAACCATCCACAGAAACAGCCTGCCAGAGGCCCAACCATCCACAGAAACAGCCTGTCAGAGGGCCAAACATCCACAGAAACAGCCTATCAGAGGGCCAAACATCCACAGAAACAGCCTGTCAGAGGCCCAAGCATCCACAGAAACAGCCTACCAGAGGACCAAGCATCCACAGAAACAGCCTACCAGAGGACCAAGCATCCACAGAAACAGCCTATCAGAGGGCCAACCATCCACAGAAACAGCCTGTCAGAGGGTCAAACATCCACAGAAACAGCCTGTCAGAGGACCAACCATCCACAGAAACAGCCTGTCAGAGGACCAACCATCCACAGAAACAACCTGTCAGAGGATATATATATATGTGTATATTTATGCTGATTGTAAACTTCGGCGCCATGTCTCCACAAGAGGGCAGCATGTTACCGTAAACACCGTAAATCACATCAACCTGTCCGTCACGAATTATGGTGGGTAGACCCACTTCTCAAGTCTCTACAACGTACGGTTAACGCGATATTTTGATTTCAAATGTTTGGAACATTTCCGGTGTTATTCCAGAAACAGCCACAGGAGGGCGAATGCGGCCGCTTCAGTGAGCGTCTGAAGCTGACAAAAAGCATAAATATGCACACAAATAAATGTCATAACAACTTGTAACTTGGCACACTTATAGATGACATATGTGGCTGGAACTGACGTGACGGAAAGGTGGGTGTGACTAAACATGACGACGTGATGGACGTGTAAAGGTTTAATTTCGTCATATCTCAGGAACGGAAGGTCGTACAGAGGCGGGGGTTGGACCGGCGTGTTCGGCGTAGCCGAATTATGGTGGGTAGACCCACTTCTCAAGTCTCTACAACGTACGGTTAACGCGATATTTTGATTTCAAATGTTTGGAACATTTCCGGTGTTATTCCAGAAACAGCCACAGGAGGGCGAATGCGGCCGCTTCAGTGAGCGTCTGAAGCTGACAAAAAGCATAAATATGCACACAAATAAATGTCATAACAACTTGTAACTTGGCACACTTATAGATGACATATGTGGCTGGAACTGACGTGACGGAAAGGTGGGTGTGACTAAGAATGACGACGTGATGGACGTGTAAAGGTTTAATTTCGTCATATCTCAGGAACGGAAGGTCGCACAGAGGCGGGGGTTGGACCGGCGTGTTCAGCATAGCCGAATTATGGTGGGTAGACCCACTTCTCAAGTCTCTACAACGTACGGTTAACGCGATATTTTGATTTCAAATGTTTGGAACATTTCCGGTGTTATTCCAGAAACAGCCACAGGAGGGCGAATGCGGCCGCTTCAGTGAGCGTCTGAAGCTGACAAAAAGCATAAATATGCACACAAATAAATGTCATAACAACTTGTAACTTGGCACACTTATAGATGACATATGTGGCTGGAACTGACGTGACGGAAAGGTGGGTGTGACTAAAAATGACGACGTGATGGACGTGTAAAGGTTTAATTTCGTCATATCTCAGGAACGGAAGGTCGTACAGAGGCGGGGGTTGGACCGGCGTGTTCAGCGTAGCCGAATTATGGTGGGTAGACCCACTTCTCAAGTCTCTACAACGTACGGTTAACGCGATATTTTGATTTCAAATGTTTGGAACATTTCCGGTGTTATTCCAGAAACAGCCACAGGAGGGCGAATGCGACCGCTTCAGTGAGCGTCTGAAGCTGACAAAAAGCATAAATATGCACACAAATAAATGTCATAACAACTTGTAACTTGGCACACTTATAGATGACATATGTGGCTGGAACTGACGTGACGGAAAGGTGGGTGTGACTAAAAATGACGACGTGATGGATGTGTAAAGGTTTAATTTCGTCATATCTCAGGAACGGAAGGTCGTACAGAGGCGGGGGTTGGACCGGCGTGTTCAGCATAGCCGAATTATGGTGGGTAGACCCACTTCTCAAGTCTCTACAACGTACGGTTAACGCGATATTTTGATTTCAAATGTTTGGAACATTTCCGGTGTTATTCCAGAAACAGCCACAGGAGGGCGAATGCGGCCGCTTCAGTGAGCGTCTGAAGCTGACAAAAAGCATAAATATGCACACAAATAAATGTCATAACAACTTGTAACTTGGCACACTTATAGATGACATATGTGGCTGGAACTGACGTGACGGAAAGGTGGGTGTGACTAAAAATGACGACGTGATGGACGTGTAAAGGTTTAATTTCGTCATATCTCAGGAACGGAAGGTCGCACAGAGGCGGGGGTTGGACCGGCGTGTTCAGCATAGCCGAATTATGGTGGGTAGACCCACTTCTCAAGTCTCTACAACGTACGGTTAACGCGATATTTTGATTTCAAATGTTTGGAACATTTCCGGTGTTATTCCAGAAACAGCCACAGGAGGGCAAACGCGGCCGCTTCAGTGACCAGTGATGTTGGGTAGACCAGGTTTCCAAGTCTCTACAACGTACCGTTCTCGCGATACTTCGAAGAAATGAACGGAGTTTGGGACATTTCCGGTTTCCGGTTTCATTCCAGAAACGGCCGCAATATAAAATGCTGCCCTCTTGTGGAGACATGGCGCTGCTACAGCGAACATCAGAAGTTTACAATCAGCATAAATATACACACAAGCAAATGTCTCATCAACTTGTAACTCGGTACACTTATAGATGACACATAGGGCTATAACCGAGGTGACGGACAGGTTGGTGTGATTTACGGTGTAGACGTCACATGCGTGCAAAGCTTTATTTTTGCCATATCTCGGGAAGGGAAGGTCGTAGAGAGACGCGGTTGGGACCGGCGTGTTCAGCGTGGCCGAATTATGTCGGGTAGACCAGGTTTCCAAGTCTCTACAGCGTACCGTTCTCGCGATAATTCGAAGAAAATGAATGGATTTTGGGACATTTCCGGTTTCCGGTTTCATTCCAGAAACGGCCAAAAGATAAAATGCCGCCCTCTTGTGGAGACATGGCGCCGCTACAGTGAACATCAGAAGTTTACAATCAGCATAAATATACACACAAGCAAATGTCTCATCAACTTGTAACTCGGTACACTTATAGATGACACATAGGGCTATAACCGAGGTGACGGGAAGGTGGGTGTGACTAAGAATGACGACGTGATGGACGTGTAAAGGTTTAATTTCGTCATATCTCAGGAACGGAAGGTCGTACAGAGGCGGGGGTTGGACCGGCGTGTTCAGCATAGCCGAATTATGGTGGGTAGACCCACTTCTCAAGTCTCTACAACGTACGGTTAACGCGATATTTTGATTTCAAATGTTTGGAACATTTCCGGTGTTATTCCAGAAACAGCCACAGGAGGGCGAATGCGGCCGCTTCAGTGAGCGTCTGAAGCTGACAAAAAGCATAAATATGCACACAAATAAATGTCATAACAACTTGTAACTTGGCACACTTATAGATGACATATGTGGCTGGAACTGACGTGACGGAAAGGTGGGTGTGACTAAGAATGACGACGTGATGGACGTGTAAAGGTTTAATTTCGTCATATCTCAGGAACGGAAGGTCGCACAGAGGCGGGGGTTGGACCGGCGTGTTCAGCATAGCCGAATTATGGTGGGTAGACCCACTTCTCAAGTCTCTACAACGTACGGTTAACGCGATATTTTGATTTCAAATGTTTGGAACATTTCCGGTGTTATTCCAGAAACAGCCACAGGAGGGCGAATGCGGCCGCTTCAGTGAGCGTCTGAAGCTGACAAAAAGCATAAATATGCACACAAATAAATGTCATAACAACTTGTAACTTGGCACACTTATAGATGACATATGTGGCTGGAACTGACGTGACGGAAAGGTGGGTGTGACTAAGAATGACGACGTGATGGACGTGTAAAGGTTTAATTTCGTCATATCTCAGGAACGGAAGGTCGTACAGAGGCGGGGGTTGGACCGGCGTGTTCAGCATAGCCGAATTATGGTGGGTAGACCCACTTCTCAAGTCTCTACAACGTACGGTTAACGCGATATTTTGATTTCAAATGTTTGGAACATTTCCGGTGTTATTCCAGAAACAGCCACAGGAGGGCGAATGCGGCCGCTTCAGTGAGCGTCTGAAGCTGACAAAAAGCATAAATATGCACACAAATAAATGTCATAACAACTTGTAACTTGGCACACTTATAGATGACATATGTGGCTGGAACTGACGTGACGGAAAGGTGGGTGTGACTAAGAATGACGACGTGATGGACGTGTAAAGGTTTAATTTCGTCATATCTCAGGAACGGAAGGTCGCACAGAGGCGGGGGTTGGACCGGCGTGTTCAGCATAGCCGAATTATGGTGGGTAGACCCACTTCTCAAGTCTCTACAACGTACGGTTAACGCGATATTTTGATTTCAAATGTTTGGAACATTTCCGGTGTTATTCCAGAAACAGCCACAGGAGGGCAAACGCGGCCGCTTCAGTGACCAGTGATGTTGGGTAGACCAGGTTTCCAAGTCTCTACAACGTACCGTTCTCGCGATACTTCGAAGAAATGAACGGAGTTTGGGACATTTCCGGTTTCCGGTTTCATTCCAGAAACGGCCGCAATATAAAATGCTGCCCTCTTGTGGAGACATGGCGCTGCTACAGCGAACATCAGAAGTTTACAATCAGCATAAATATACACACAAGCAAATGTCTCATCAACTTGTAACTCGGTACACTTATAGATGACACATAGGGCTATAACCGAGGTGACGGACAGGTTGGTGTGATTTACGGTGTAGACGTCACATGCGTGCAAAGCTTTATTTTTGCCATATCTCGGGAAGGGAAGGTCGTAGAGAGACGCGGTTGGGACCGGCGTGTTCAGCGTGGCCGAATTATGTCGGGTAGACCAGGTTTCCAAGTCTCTACAGCGTACCGTTCTCGCGATAATTCGAAGAAAATGAATGGATTTTGGGACATTTCCGGTTTCCGGTTTCATTCCAGAAACGGCCAAAAGATAAAATGCCGCCCTCTTGTGGAGACATGGCGCCGCTACAGTGAACATCAGAAGTTTACAATCAGCATAAATATACACACAAGCAAATGTCTCATCAACTTGTAACTCGGTACACTTATAGATGACACATAGGGCTATAACCGAGGTGACGGGAAGGTGTGTGTGACTAAGAATGACGACGTGATGGACGTGTAAAGGTTTAATTTCGTCATATCTCAGGAACGGAAGGTCGTACAGAGGCGGGGGTTGGACCGGCGTGTTCAGCATAGCCGAATTATGGTGGGTAGACCCACTTCTCAAGTCTCTACAACGTACGGTTAACGCGATATTTTGATTTCAAATGTTTGGAACATTTCCGGTGTTATTCCAGAAACAGCCACAGGAGGGCGAATGCGGCCGCTTCAGTGAGCGTCTGAAGCTGACAAAAAGCATAAATATGCACACAAATAAATGTCATAACAACTTGTAACTTGGCACACTTATAGATGACATATGTGGCTGGAACTGACGTGACGGAAAGGTGGGTGTGACTAAGAATGACGACGTGATGGACGTGTAAAGGTTTAATTTCGTCATATCTCAGGAACGGAAGGTCGCACAGAGGCGGGGGTTGGACCGGCGTGTTCAGCATAGCCGAATTATGGTGGGTAGACCCACTTCTCAAGTCTCTACAACGTACGGTTAACGCGATATTTTGATTTCAAATGTTTGGAACATTTCCGGTGTTATTCCAGAAACAGCCACAGGAGGGCGAATGCGGCCGCTTCAGTGAGCGTCTGAAGCTGACAAAAAGCATAAATATGCACACAAATAAATGTCATAACAACTTGTAACTTGGCACACTTATAGATGACATATGTGGCTGGAACTGACGTGACGGAAAGGTGGGTGTGACTAAAAATGACGACGTGATGGACGTGTAAAGGTTTAATTTCGTCATATCTCAGGAACGGAAGGTCGTACAGAGGCGGGGGTTGGACCGGCGTGTTCAGCGTAGCCGAATTATGGTGGGTAGACCCACTTCTCAAGTCTCTACAACGTACGGTTAACGCGATATTTTGATTTCAAATGTTTGGAACATTTCCGGTGTTATTCCAGAAACAGCCACAGGAGGGCGAATGCGACCGCTTCAGTGAGCGTCTGAAGCTGACAAAAAGCATAAATATGCACACAAATAAATGTCATAACAACTTGTAACTTGGCACACTTATAGATGACATATGTGGCTGGAACTGACGTGACGGAAAGGTGGGTGTGACTAAAAATGACGACGTGATGGATGTGTAAAGGTTTAATTTCGTCATATCTCAGGAACGGAAGGTCGTACAGAGGCGGGGGTTGGACCGGCGTGTTCAGCATAGCCGAATTATGGTGGGTAGACCCACTTCTCAAGTCTCTACAACGTACGGTTAACGCGATATTTTGATTTCAAATGTTTGGAACATTTCCGGTGTTATTCCAGAAACAGCCACAGGAGGGCGAATGCGGCCGCTTCAGTGAGCGTCTGAAGCTGACAAAAAGCATAAATATGCACACAAATAAATGTCATAACAACTTGTAACTTGGCACACTTATAGATGACATATGTGGCTATAACTGACGTGACGGAAAGGTGGGTGTGACTAAGAATGACGACGTGATGGACGTGTAAAGGTTTAATTTCGTCATATCTCAGGAACGGAAGGTCGTACAGAGGCGGGGGTTGGACCGGCGTGTTCAGCGTAGCCGAATTATGGTGGGTAGACCCACTTCTCAAGTCTCTACAACGTACGGTTAACGCGATATTTTGATTTCAAATGTTTGGAACATTTCCGGTGTTATTCCAGAAACAGCCACAGGAGGGCAAACGCGGCCGCTTCAGTGACCAGTGATGTTGGGTAGACCAGGTTTCCAAGTCTCTACAACGTACCGTTCTCGCGATACTTCGAAGAAATGAACGGAGTTTGGGACATTTCCGGTTTCCGGTTTCATTCCAGAAACGGCCGCAATATAAAATGCTGCCCTCTTGTGGAGACATGGCGCCGCTACAGCGAACATCAGAAGTTTACAATCAGCATAAATATACACACAAGCAAATGTCTCATCAACTTGTAACTCGGTACACTTATAGATGACACATAGGGCTATAACCGAGGTGACGGGAAGGTTGGTGTGATTTACGGTGTAGACGTCACATGCGTGCAAAGCTTTATTTTTGCCATATCTCGGGAAGGGAAGGTCGTAGAGAGACGCGGTTGGGACCGGCGTGTTCAGCGTGGCCGAATTATGTCGGGTAGACCAGGTTTCCAAGTCTCTACAGCGTACCGTTCTCGCGATAATTCGAAGAAAATGAATGGATTTTGGGACATTTCCGGTTTTCGGTTTCATTCCAGAAACGGCCAAAAGATAAAATGCCGCCCTCTTGTGGAGACATGGCGCCGCTACAGTGAACATCAGAAGTTTACAATCAGCATAAATATACACACAAGCAAATGTCTCATCAACTTGTAACTCGGTACACTTATAGATGACACATAGGGCTATAACCGAGGTGACGGGAAGGTGGGTGTGACTAAGAATGACGACGTGATGGACGTGTAAAGGTTTAATTTCGTCATATCTCAGGAACGGAAGGTCGTACAGAGGCGGGGGTTGGACCGGCGTGTTCAGCATAGCCGAATTATGGTGGGTAGACCCACTTCTCAAGTCTCTACAACGTACGGTTAACGCGATATTTTGATTTCAAATGTTTGGAACATTTCCGGTGTTATTCCAGAAACAGCCACAGGAGGGCGAATGCGGCCGCTTCAGTGAGCGTCTGAAGCTGACAAAAAGCATAAATATGCACACAAATAAATGTCATAACAACTTGTAACTTGGCACACTTATAGATGACATATGTGGCTGGAACTGACGTGACGGAAAGGTGGGTGTGACTAAGAATGACGACGTGATGGACGTGTAAAGGTTTAATTTCGTCATATCTCAGGAACGGAAGGTCGCACAGAGGCGGGGGTTGGACCGGCGTGTTCAGCATAGCCGAATTATGGTGGGTAGACCCACTTCTCAAGTCTCTACAACGTACGGTTAACGCGATATTTTGATTTCAAATGTTTGGAACATTTCCGGTGTTATTCCAGAAACAGCCACAGGAGGGCGAATGCGGCCGCTTCAGTGAGCGTCTGAAGCTGACAAAAAGCATAAATATGCACACAAATAAATGTCATAACAACTTGTAACTTGGCACACTTATAGATGACATATGTGGCTGGAACTGACGTGACGGAAAGGTGGGTGTGACTAAAAATGACGACGTGATGGACGTGTAAAGGTTTAATTTCGTCATATCTCAGGAACGGAAGGTCGCACAGAGGCGGGGGTTGGACCGGCGTGTTCAGCATAGCCGAATTATGGTGGGTAGACCCACTTCTCAAGTCTCTACAACGTACGGTTAACGCGATATTTTGATTTCAAATGTTTGGAACATTTCCGGTGTTATTCCAGAAACAGCCACAGGAGGGCAAACGCGGCCGCTTCAGTGACCAGTGATGTTGGGTAGACCAGGTTTCCAAGTCTCTACAACTTACCGTTCTCGCGATACTTCGAAGAAATGAACGGAGTTTGGGACATTTCCGGTTTCCGGTTTCATTCCAGAAACGGCCGCAATATAAAATGCTGCCCTCTTGTGGAGACATGGCGCCGCTACAGCGAACATCAGAAGTTTACAATCAGCATAAATATACACACAAGCAAATGTCTCATCAACTTGTAACTCGGTACACTTATAGATGACACATAGGGCTATAACCGAGGTGACGGGAAGGTTGGTGTGATTTACGGTGTAGACGTCACATGCGTGCAAAGCTTTATTTTTGCCATATCTCGGGAAGGGAAGGTCGTAGAGAGACGCGGTTGGGACCGGCGTGTTCAGCGTGGCCGAATTATGTCGGGTAGACCAGGTTTCCAAGTCTCTACAGCGTACCGTTCTCGCGATAATTCGAAGAAAATGAATGGATTTTGGGACATTTCCGGTTTCCGGTTTCATTCCAGAAACGGCCAAAAGATAAAATGCCGCCCTCTTGTGGAGACATGGCGCCGCTACAGTGAACATCAGAAGTTTACAATCAGCATAAATATACACACAAGCAAATGTCTCATCAACTTGTAACTCGGTACACTTATAGATGACACATAGGGCTATAACCGAGGTGACGGGAAGGTGGGTGTGACTAAGAATGACGACGTGATGGACGTGTAAAGGTTTAATTTCGTCATATCTCAGGAACGGAAGGTCGTACAGAGGCGGGGGTTGGACCGGCGTGTTCAGCATAGCCGAATTATGGTGGGTAGACCCACTTCTCAAGTCTCTACAACGTACGGTTAACGCGATATTTTGATTTCAAATGTTTGGAACATTTCCGGTGTTATTCCAGAAACAGCCACAGGAGGGCGAATGCGGCCGCTTCAGTGAGCGTCTGAAGCTGACAAAAAGCATAAATATGCACACAAATAAATGTCATAACAACTTGTAACTTGGCACACTTATAGATGACATATGTGGCTGGAACTGACGTGACGGAAAGGTGGGTGTGACTAAGAATGACGACGTGATGGACGTGTAAAGGTTTAATTTCGTCATATCTCAGGAACGGAAGGTCGCACAGAGGCGGGGGTTGGACCGGCGTGTTCAGCATAGCCGAATTATGGTGGGTAGACCCACTTCTCAAGTCTCTACAACGTACGGTTAACGCGATATTTTGATTTCAAATGTTTGGAACATTTCCGGTGTTATTCCAGAAACAGCCACAGGAGGGCGAATGCGGCCGCTTCAGTGAGCGTCTGAAGCTGACAAAAAGCATAAATATGCACACAAATAAATGTCATAACAACTTGTAACTTGGCACACTTATAGATGACATATGTGGCTGGAACTGACGTGACGGAAAGGTGGGTGTGACTAAGAATGACGACGTGATGGACGTGTAAAGGTTTAATTTCGTCATATCTCAGGAACGGAAGGTCGCACAGAGGCGGGGGTTGGACCGGCGTGTTCAGCATAGCCGAATTATGGTGGGTAGACCCACTTCTCAAGTCTCTACAACGTACGGTTAACGCGATATTTTGATTTCAAATGTTTGGAACATTTCCGGTGTTATTCCAGAAACAGCCACAGGAGGGCAAACGCGGCCGCTTCAGTGACCAGTGATGTTGGGTAGACCAGGTTTCCAAGTCTCTACAACGTACCGTTCTCGCGATACTTCGAAGAAATGAACGGAGTTTGGGACATTTCCGGTTTCCGGTTTCATTCCAGAAACGGCCGCAATATAAAATGCTGCCCTCTTGTGGAGACATGGCGCTGCTACAGCGAACATCAGAAGTTTACAATCAGCATAAATATACACACAAGCAAATGTCTCATCAACTTGTAACTCGGTACACTTATAGATGACACATAGGGCTATAACCGAGGTGACGGACAGGTTGGTGTGATTTACGGTGTAGACGTCACATGCGTGCAAAGCTTTATTTTTGCCATATCTCGGGAAGGGAAGGTCGTAGAGAGACGCGGTTGGGACCGGCGTGTTCAGCGTGGCCGAATTATGTCGGGTAGACCAGGTTTCCAAGTCTCTACAGCGTACCGTTCTCGCGATAATTCGAAGAAAATGAATGGATTTTGGGACATTTCCGGTTTCCGGTTTCATTCCAGAAACGGCCAAAAGATAAAATGCCGCCCTCTTGTGGAGACATGGCGCCGCTACAGTGAACATCAGAAGTTTACAATCAGCATAAATATACACACAAGCAAATGTCTCATCAACTTGTAACTCGGTACACTTATAGATGACACATAGGGCTATAACCGAGGTGACGGGAAGGTGTGTGTGACTAAGAATGACGACGTGATGGACGTGTAAAGGTTTAATTTCGTCATATCTCAGGAACGGAAGGTCGTACAGAGGCGGGGGTTGGACCGGCGTGTTCAGCATAGCCGAATTATGGTGGGTAGACCCACTTCTCAAGTCTCTACAACGTACGGTTAACGCGATATTTTGATTTCAAATGTTTGGAACATTTCCGGTGTTATTCCAGAAACAGCCACAGGAGGGCGAATGCGGCCGCTTCAGTGAGCGTCTGAAGCTGACAAAAAGCATAAATATGCACACAAATAAATGTCATAACAACTTGTAACTTGGCACACTTATAGATGACATATGTGGCTGGAACTGACGTGACGGAAAGGTGGGTGTGACTAAGAATGACGACGTGATGGACGTGTAAAGGTTTAATTTCGTCATATCTCAGGAACGGAAGGTCGCACAGAGGCGGGGGTTGGACCGGCGTGTTCAGCATAGCCGAATTATGGTGGGTAGACCCACTTCTCAAGTCTCTACAACGTACGGTTAACGCGATATTTTGATTTCAAATGTTTGGAACATTTCCGGTGTTATTCCAGAAACAGCCACAGGAGGGCGAATGCGGCCGCTTCAGTGAGCGTCTGAAGCTGACAAAAAGCATAAATATGCACACAAATAAATGTCATAACAACTTGTAACTTGGCACACTTATAGATGACATATGTGGCTGGAACTGACGTGACGGAAAGGTGGGTGTGACTAAAAATGACGACGTGATGGACGTGTAAAGGTTTAATTTCGTCATATCTCAGGAACGGAAGGTCGTACAGAGGCGGGGGTTGGACCGGCGTGTTCAGCGTAGCCGAATTATGGTGGGTAGACCCACTTCTCAAGTCTCTACAACGTACGGTTAACGCGATATTTTGATTTCAAATGTTTGGAACATTTCCGGTGTTATTCCAGAAACAGCCACAGGAGGGCGAATGCGACCGCTTCAGTGAGCGTCTGAAGCTGACAAAAAGCATAAATATGCACACAAATAAATGTCATAACAACTTGTAACTTGGCACACTTATAGATGACATATGTGGCTGGAACTGACGTGACGGAAAGGTGGGTGTGACTAAAAATGACGACGTGATGGATGTGTAAAGGTTTAATTTCGTCATATCTCAGGAACGGAAGGTCGTACAGAGGCGGGGGTTGGACCGGCGTGTTCAGCATAGCCGAATTATGGTGGGTAGACCCACTTCTCAAGTCTCTACAACGTACGGTTAACGCGATATTTTGATTTCAAATGTTTGGAACATTTCCGGTGTTATTCCAGAAACAGCCACAGGAGGGCGAATGCGGCCGCTTCAGTGAGCGTCTGAAGCTGACAAAAAGCATAAATATGCACACAAATAAATGTCATAACAACTTGTAACTTGGCACACTTATAGATGACATATGTGGCTATAACTGACGTGACGGAAAGGTGGGTGTGACTAAGAATGACGACGTGATGGACGTGTAAAGGTTTAATTTCGTCATATCTCAGGAACGGAAGGTCGCACAGAGGCGGGGGTTGGACCGGCGTGTTCAGCATAGCCGAATTATGGTGGGTAGACCCACTTCTCAAGTCTCTACAACGTACGGCTAACGCGATATTTTGATTTCAAATGTTTGGAACATTTCCGGTGTTATTCCAGAAACAGCCACAGGAGGGCGAATGCGGCCGCTTCAGTGAGCGTCTGAAGCTGACAAAAAGCATAAATATGCACACAAATAAATGTCATAACAACTTGTAACTTGGCACACTTATAGATGACATATGTGGCTGGAACTGACGTGACGGAAAGGTGGGTGTGACTAAGAATGACGACGTGATGGACGTGTAAAGGTTTAATTTCGTCATATCTCAGGAACGGAAGGTCGCACAGAGGCGGGGGTTGGACCGGCGTGTTCAGCATAGCCGAATTATGGTGGGTAGACCCACTTCTCAAGTCTCTACAACGTACGGTTAACGCGATATTTTGATTTCAAATGTTTGGAACATTTCCGGTGTTATTCCAGAAACAGCCACAGGAGGGCAAACGCGGCCGCTTCAGTGACCAGTGATGTTGGGTAGACCAGGTTTCCAAGTCTCTACAACGTACCGTTCTCGCGATACTTCGAAGAAATGAACGGAGTTTGGGACATTTCCGGTTTCCGGTTTCATTCCAGAAACGGCCGCAATATAAAATGCTGCCCTCTTGTGGAGACATGGCGCTGCTACAGCGAACATCAGAAGTTTACAATCAGCATAAATATACACACAAGCAAATGTCTCATCAACTTGTAACTCGGTACACTTATAGATGACACATAGGGCTATAACCGAGGTGACGGACAGGTTGGTGTGATTTACGGTGTAGACGTCACATGCGTGCAAAGCTTTATTTTTGCCATATCTCGGGAAGGGAAGGTCGTAGAGAGACGCGGTTGGGACCGGCGTGTTCAGCGTGGCCGAATTATGTCGGGTAGACCAGGTTTCCAAGTCTCTACAGCGTACCGTTCTCGCGATAATTCGAAGAAAATGAATGGATTTTGGGACATTTCCGGTTTCCGGTTTCATTCCAGAAACGGCCAAAAGATAAAATGCCGCCCTCTTGTGGAGACATGGCGCCGCTACAGTGAACATCAGAAGTTTACAATCAGCATAAATATACACACAAGCAAATGTCTCATCAACTTGTAACTCGGTACACTTATAGATGACACATAGGGCTATAACCGAGGTGACGGGAAGGTGTGTGTGACTAAGAATGACGACGTGATGGACGTGTAAAGGTTTAATTTCGTCATATCTCAGGAACGGAAGGTCGTACAGAGGCGGGGGTTGGACCGGCGTGTTCAGCATAGCCGAATTATGGTGGGTAGACCCACTTCTCAAGTCTCTACAACGTACGGTTAACGCGATATTTTGATTTCAAATGTTTGGAACATTTCCGGTGTTATTCCAGAAACAGCCACAGGAGGGCGAATGCGGCCGCTTCAGTGAGCGTCTGAAGCTGACAAAAAGCATAAATATGCACACAAATAAATGTCATAACAACTTGTAACTTGGCACACTTATAGATGACATATGTTGATCAATGTTGACATAGGTTGATCAAGGAAATATCACAAAATGATGTGATATTATATTCATTTTATTGTACAAATGTGTGGTTATCTGGTCATATTTGTCAAATGTGTTTTGATACATTTCCCACTCTTGTTTGAAACACAGCTGAGATGAACTCGTTACTGGCCAGCGCTCCCTCCTTTTTGGGACACCAACCTTTTGATGACATTCGATGTTCCAAACGTTCTAAAAAGCATTGAACAACACAATTACATTTGACACCCGGGCTGAAGTGGGGGGGCGCGGCCGACAGCTTTTCCTTTGATCTTTGTCTAGGTTACATTAGATTAAACTCTAAAGAAACCATCTTCAAAAGGACATCAGACATCAAAGCCAACTATTTTATAAATATAACTTGTTCATGACCCAAAGGCATCCGTGTGCTCTTTGTTTTTAGTAGTGTATCAAAGACTGAGACGCAGCAACGCTTTAAGCTTCTGTTGGCTATGTTGGACATGGAGGCAATAAGAAGAATAACACCAGAGGAAATTTTGGAGCATCCCTTTATTACACTTGCTAACAAAAAGCTCCACCCACAACATTCTAGTCCACCTGAGAACGAGGGAACCGAGAAGAAAAAGAAAAAGAATGTGTTCTTGAGGGTTATTAAGAGCGTCTTACCATCAGGGATATGGAAGTATTGCCGATCAACAACTAAGGCGGAGGAAAACCCCCACCCAAACCACTGCAGTCCACCTCCACCAACCTCAGGAGCTGACGTGATCCGAGATCAGCCTGATGTTGAGACTGAGGGAGCAGAGAAGAAAAAGAAAAAGAATGTGTTCTTGAGGGTTATTAAGAGCGTCTTACCATCAGGGATATGGAAGTATTGCCGATCAACAACTAAGGCGGAGGAAAACCCCCACCCAAACCACTGCAGTCCACCTCCACCAACCTCAGGAGCTGACGTGATCCGAGATCAGCCTGATGTTGAGACTGAGGGAGCAGAGAAGAAAAAGAAAAAGAATGTGTTCTTGAGGGTTATTAAGAGCGTCTTACCATCAGGGATATGGAAGTATTGCCGATCAACAACTAAGGCGGAGGAAAACCCCCACCCAAACCACTGCAGTCCACCTCCACCAACCTCAGGAGCTGACGTGATCCGAGATCAGCCTGATGTTGAGACTGAGGGAGCAGAGAAGAAAAAGAAAAAGAATGTGTTCTTGAGGGTTATTAAGAGCGTCTTACCATCAGGGATATGGAAGTATTGCCGATCAACAACTAAGGCGGAGGAAAACCCCCACCCAAACCACTGCAGTCCACCTCCACCAACCTCAGGAGCTGACGTGATCCGAGATCAGCCTGATGTTGAGACTGAGGGAGCAGAGAAGAAAAAGAAAAAGAATGTGTTCTTGAGGGTTATTAAGAGCGTCTTACCATCAGGGATATGGAAGTATTGCCGATCAACAACTAAGGCGGAGGAAAACCCCCACCCAAACCACTGCAGTCCACCTCCACCAACCTCAGGAGCTGACGTGATCCGAGATCAGCCTGATGTTGAGACTGAGGGAGCAGAGAAGGAGGGCAAGAAGAAGAAGAATGTGTTTGTGCGGTTGGTGAAGAAGTTCATACCGTCAAGAGGATGGAAGGTTTTCCAAACATCACCAAACAACTCACTGCAAACCGATGAGGAGAGTCCAGAGAGGTAAGGAATCTTCCTCGGAGTATCAGCATTTGTAAGAGAAAGAGCTTCAGTGTGCAGAAATGGAACCGTCAGTTCATCGCTGAGGTCCCGTTTCCATGGTGACAGTGTCACAATGAAAGCTTTTCCTTTGTGTTTTATAAAGTTCCACATTTACGTGACAGTGACGTGAATGTTGCCAGCAGGGTGAGGTAGTGAGCACAGCGAGAAGGCTTCCGGTTTGGTTCCTTTCTGTGTGGAGTTTGTATGTTCTCCCCGTGTCTGTGTGGGTTCTCTCTGGGTTCTCCGGCTTCCGCCTAAAATATCCACCTTAGGTTAATTGTCCGTATGAGTGTGAATGTTTGTGCGTCTATGCGTGCACCTGCGATGCACTGGCGACTCATCCAGGGTGTACCCTCTCACTCGCCCGTAACCCAGCTGGGATAGGCTCCAGCCACACCAGCCATTGTACTCGAAGGAGATTTAACCTTTGTTAATTTTAAAGCCTCTTCAAAGAAATGACGGTTTGAACAATCCTGTCTGTTTAGGTTGCAGGATCACGCTGCAACCCTGGTGCCAGAGGAGGATGTGTCTGAACCTGCTGCTGGTGCTCAGAAGGACCTGGACAGCAAAAAGCTCCACCCACAACACTCCAGTCCACGTACGACCTTACCACCACGTCTGATCTTTGTTAAGCCTGCTCCACCTGAGAAAAGACTGAGTTCAGTAGACAACGAGAGACCACACAGGTAAGAAGAGAAGACTTCCTCTGTGAGGTTTATGGGATGTGTTTTTCAATGTCTTGATAACAGGAATATATTTCTATCTGTGTTTAGTTTGCAGAATTTCTCAGACAAGATGTCAAATCCAAATCCTGAGGAGGATTTCGTCCGTTTTAACAGCCTCACACAATCCCTGCGTGATGACATCACCGAGATGTTGAGAGAGTACGACCAGACAAGGAGGGAAAGAATGAAATATTGGTGGACTATAGACTATTTTTCACATTTTGGGGATTATTAATTAATTCTTTTTTTTATAAACGTTTATTTATGAGGGGGCTGAGCTGGAGCAGGAGGAGCAGGGGGCAGACCTTCTTCCCGTGAGCTGGGCGGCAGCCTAAGGCGGGGCTTGGCGATCTTGGTCCGACCCTCGGCTCCAGAAACTAGCTCTAGGGACGTGGACCGCCACCTCTCTGGCGGGGAAGGAGCCTGAGCTGGGTTGAGGTTGAGAAGTTCCGACTGGAAACAGTTGGTCTCACCTCGACACGCAGAAAGGGCTCCGGAACCACTCTTCTTGAGAGGGGTTGGACTCTCTTGGTGTCCACCCCCAGGTCGGGGAGGAGATCCTGCCCCTAGTGGAGGAGTTCAGGTACCTCAGGGTCTTGTTCACGAGTGAGGGAAGGATGGAGCGAGAGATCGACAGACGGATCGGCGCAGCGTCTGCAGTGATGCGGACTCTGCACTGATCCGTCATGGTGAAGAGAGAACTGAGCCGAAAGGCGAAGCTCTCGATTTACCGGTCGGTCTCCGTTCTCCTACCCTCACCTATGGGTCACGGAGCTTTGGGTAGTGACCGAAAGAACGAGATCGCGGGTACAAGCGGCTGAAATGAGCTTCCTCCGTGGGGGGGCTGGGCTCTCCCTTAGAGATGGGGTGAGAAGCTCAGTCATCCGGGAGGAGCTCGGAGTAGAGCCGCTGCTCCTCCGCGTTGAGAGGAGCCAGATGAGGAGGCTCGGGCACCTATTCAGGATGCCTCCTGGACGCCTCCCTGGTGAGGTGTTCAGGGCACGTCCCACCGCGGGGAGACCACGGGGAAGACCCAGGACACGCTGGAGAGACTATGTCTCTCGGCTGACCTGGGAACGCCTCGGGATCCCCCCGGAAGAGCTGGAAGAAGTGGCCGGGGAGAGGGAAGTCTGGCCTTCCCTGCTTGGGCTGCTGCCCCCGCGACCCCCCCGGATAAGCGGAAGACGATGGATGACTGGATCTCCTGATATCCTGAATCTGTCAAATGTAACCGAAGCCTACCACCTTCAGAAGGTTTTTAGTACGGCTGAGGCTCTCACGCTGCCCCCCCATCGTCCGTATGGTTGTGCCATCAACCTTCCGGGTGCCCCTCTCCCATCCGGTCGTCTTTTGCAGATTCCCAGGTCCGAACACGCAGCTATGGAGAAATGTATCCAGGAATCCCTGGCTGCAGGAATTATCCGGGTGTTTTCTTTCATCCTTCTTGCCTGCCATTCTCTCTCTCTCTCTCTCTCTCTCTCTCTCTCTCTCTCTCTCTACCCAGCCGGTCAGACAGATGGCCGTCCACCATGAGCCTAGGTTCTGTCCAAGGTTTCTGCCCGTTAAAGGGAAGTTTTTCCTTGCCTCCGTTGCTCTTGTGGGTCAAGTTGGGTTCTGTGTTTCCCTGCAGGTCTTTCCCTGCTAATTCTGTAAAGCCTTGAGATGACTTTATGTTGTGATCTGGCGCTGTATAAATAAAACTGAATTGAATTGAATCCTTAAGACCTTGTATTGACTATAGGGGGTTAAATAACATCACAGTAAAGAATAAATACCCATTGCCTCTTATAGACTCAGCCTTCACCCCCCTCCAGGGAGCCACCATATTCACTAAGTTGGACCTTAGGAATGCGTACCATCTGGTGAGAATCAGGGGGGGGATGAATGGAAGACCGACCGACCACATTCAGCGTGAAGTAGACTCGGGCAAATACTGCGGCATGGTCATGCTGGACCTCCAGAAGGCCTTTGACACCGTTAACCATTCAATCCTATTGAATAAACTAGGGGCGATTGGTTCTGATAGCACATCAACAAACTGGATGAAATCGTACCTAGAGGGACGAGAACAAATGGTAGACATAAACGGAACCTTGTCCTCGTCCCTCCCGGTGAGCTGTGGGGTTCCTCAAGGCAGCATTCTAGGGCCGTTACTGTTCCTCCTATACATTAACGACATGAGTGCTGCCTGTAACTGCAAATTGTTCCTGTTTGCTAACCCTAACCCTGATTGTGGAGCCTGATGTCTACTCTGCCAGAAGAAGCTTGTTCTGACCGTTTCAACTTGTTTTCAGGTCATTTTACTGATTTCAGTCTGAAAACTGCAGTAACATGTCCTTTTGTCAGCATCTGCCGGAAGAAGCTTGTTCTGACAGTTTCAACAGGACACAGAGTCAAAGATGGTATTACAAGACACATAGAGTCAGAGATGGTTATTACAGGACACATAGAGTCAGAGATGGTTATTACAGGACACAGAGAGTCAGAGAGGGTTATGACACAGTCAGAGAGGGTTATTACAGGACACAGAGAGTCAGAGAGGGTTATGACACAGTCAGAGAGGGTTATTACAGGACACATAGAGTCAGAGATGGTTATTACAGGACACAGAGAGTCAGAGAGGGTTATTACAGGACACATAGAGTCAGAGATGTTTATTACAGGACACAGAGAGTCAGAGAGGGTTATGACAGGACACAGTCAGAGAGGGTTATTACAGGACACGGAGAGTCAGAAAGGGTTATTACAGGACACATAGCATCAGAGATGGTTATTACAGGACACAGCAAGTCAGAGAGGGTTATGACACAGTCAGAGAGGGTTATTACAGGACACATAGAGTCAGAGATGGTTATTACAGGACACAGAGAGTCAGAGAGGGTTATTACAGGACACATAGAGTCAGAGATGGTTATTACAGGACACAGAGAGTCAGAGAGGGTTATGACAGGACACAGTCAGAGAGGGTTATTACAGGACACGGAGAGTCAGAAAGGGTTATGACACAGTCAGCGAGGGTTATTACAGGACACGGAGAGTCAGAAAGGGTTATGACACAGTCAGCGAGGGTTATTACAGGACACAGTCAGAGAGGGTTATTACAGGACACAGATTCCGAAACGATTCCGATTCCGATACGATTCCGACACGATTATTACAGGACACAGAATCAGAGATGGTATTACAGGACACATAGAGTCAGAGCGGGTTATTACAGGACACAGAGAGTCAGAGAGGGTTATTACAGGACACATAGAGTCAGAGATGTTTATTACAGGACACAGAGAGTCAGAGAGGGTTATGACACAGTCAGAGAGGGTTATTACAGGACACATAGAGTCAGAGATGGTTATTACAGGACACAGAGAGTCAGACATGGTTATTACAGGACACAGAGAGTCAGAGAGGGTTATTACAGGACATAGAGTCAGAGAGGGTTATTACAGGACACATAGAGTCAGAGAGGGTTATTACAGGACACGGAGAGTCAGAAATGGTTATTACAGGACACAGAGAGTCAGAGAGGGTTATGACACAGTCAGGGAGGGTTATTACAGGACACATAGAGTCAGAGATGGTTATTACAGGACACAGAGAGTCAGAGAGGGTTATGACACAGTCAGAGAGGGTTATTACAGGACACAGAGAGTCAGAGAGGGTTATACACAGTCAGAGAGGGTTATTACAGGACACAGAGAGTCAGAGAGGGTTATGACACAGTGTACCGAGTTACAAGTTGATGAGACATTTGCTTGTGTGTATATTTTTGCTGATTGTAAACTTCTGATGTTCACTGTAGCGGCGCCATGTCTCCACAAGAGGGCAGCATTTTATATTGCGGCCGTTTCTGGAATGAAACCGGAAACCGGAAATGTCCCAAAATCCATTCATTTTCTTCGAATTATCGCGAGAACGGTACGCTGTAGAGACTTGGAAACCTGGTCTACCCGACATAATTCGGCCACGCTGAACACGCCGGTCCCAACCGCGTCTCTCTACGACCTTCCCTTCCCGAGATATGGCAAAAATAAAGCTTTGCACGCATGTGACGTCTACACCGTAAATCACACCAACCTGTCCGTCACCTCGGTTATAGCCCTATGTGTCATCTATAAGTGTACCGAGTTACAAGTTGATGAGACATTTGCTTGTGTGTATATTTATGCTGATTGTAAACTTCTGATGTTCGCTGTAGCGGCGCCATGTCTCCACAAGAGGGCAGCATTTTATATTGCGGCCGTTTCTGGAATGAAACCGGAAACCGGAAATGTCCCAAAATCCATTCATTTTCTTCGAATTATCGCGAGAACGGTACGCTGTAGAGACTTGGAAACCTGGTCTCTACAGCGGACTTCCGATCCATTTAAAAACTAAAACGTGTTGATCGTTTGATGAAATCATTTATTCAACTCTATGTAGTAGCTCGAAAGGCATGTAGTAAAAACACACTGGTTGGTTTTGCGTTTAATAAACAGTGTTATTACGTAGCAGCATTATTGACGATAAAGGCACCCTCTACACACACAATGGTTCGTTCCAGGCGCCGTGGTGCATCTTGGGAGATTGTGTGGTGACGTCACGCAGCCCCCCGCCCCCTTGTGCTCCTCATAGCGAGGAGAGTCATTCGCGTCCAGACTTCAGACAGAGCAGTCGCTTAAGGAGGACGTGCTGAGGTACGTTACACGATCCGGTAGATTCTACCTCCGTTAAAAGCGCCGGTAATTCTAGGTTTTATTCTGTTCTGTTCTATTCTATTCTATTCTAACATCTGCTGAAGCCACCGGACGATTGGGTTGAAACATTTGAGGAGATAAATCTGGATTCAGCGGTACCGAGTCGAGATGATGTCATTCAGTTGGTGCCAGTTACTGTCCGGTACTCTCATTTCAGCTACTTGTTAGCTATGCTAATGCTATTTTAGACCGAGTTCTGTGTGTATTTGCCATAAACGGAGATCACGTTTGTATATTTCATTAGTTAGATTCACGAACTTTGAGTGAACTCGGTGAGTCGAGCGGTCCGACGGTTCAACGTTCGCCGGTGGGACACCGTGTTTATTACCCCACGTTCACACGACGCACTGTGGAAGCAGCTTTACGCACGGACGCACTTCGGGAAAGTTGTGGAAAAAAAGAACGTTTATTCTTGTTTATTCAACCTATTTATCGCGTACAAAAGCAACCCAACCGGTGGATCCCAACGACACCCGTTACTCGCTGATCCGTTATTCCCACAATGCATTGTGGGTAATGCGGTTCCTGTCACCGTACTCTCCGGGTTGCCAGCTTGGGAGGTTGTGCGGTGACGTCACATACCCCCCCCCCCCCGCCCCCCTGTGGTCCATCATACTGTTGGAACATGGAAATAACTTTCCTACCTTACAAAAATACGCAAAGCAAATCAACAACAGCTTCAATTCTTGAGCTTCTGATCCTGATGTAATAAATTCAACCTTTCTAGAATTCTACAGGATCAAAACGTTGTCGCCTTTCTTTTCTTCTGCAGTTTGAAAGACGTTTGAAAGAATCTGAGACATGGAGCGGAACACGGAAGACCAACTTGAACGTGGGCGACGCAGCAGCAGTTTGACCGGCCGGCAGAGCATACGTCCACATGAAGGCGTTGCAGCACCGTACGTTCTCCTTCATTCATTCATTCATTCATTCATCTTCTCAACCGTTCTGCCTGTTACCGGGTCCGTGGCTCGTGCTGCAGCCGGTCCCATCAGTCAACGGGTGAGAGGCGGGGCACACCCCGGACGTGGTGCCAGATCGTCGCACACACACACAGACAATCATTCACACACACACATGCGCAATTTTCTTTCAGTCTGAAAAATGCAGCAGCATGTCCTTTTGTCAGCATCTGCCGGAAGAAGCTTGTTCTGACAGTTTCAAGTTGTTTTGAGGTCATTTTTCTTCTTTCAGTCTTAAATCTGCAGGAACATGTCCTTTTGTCAGCATCTGCCGGAAGAAGCTTGTTCTGACAGTTTCAACTTGTTTTCAGCTCATTTTACTAATTTCAGTCTGAACACTGCAGTAACATCTTCTGACAGAGGAAGACTCTGCCAGAAGATTTTGATTTTAACGGAGAGACAGTCCGCCTCCGTGGTGCGAGCGGGCAGCAAAACAACAACAAACGGAATGGATCGAGTTTACGCCACCGACCTTAAAAACAGACGAGGACGAATCGTTTCCGTATCAGGCCGGAGTGAAGAAATTAATATTTTACTTTTGAAATAAAAGTAAATGTAACAAAGTAAAAATGAAAGAGTAATTCGGTACACTACTCGTTACTGGTAAAAAGTAATATTATTTAAGTTACTAGTTAGTTTCCCAACACTGTGTATAATTTCCAAAAATTACACAGAAGGTCTCTTGCCCTCGCTCTCGCACATCCGGCCAGACAGCGTCTCCTGTCCGTCTGGAAAACTCTTCAGTCATAAAAATAATAATAATAATAATAAATAAATAAATAAATTTAAAAATAAATAAATAAATTAAAAAATAACTAAATAACTAAATTTAAAAATAACTAAATAAATAAATTTAAAAATAAATAAATAAATAAATTTAAAAATAAATAAATAAATAATTAATTTAAAGTTATATTGCACCAGATCAGAACAGACAGCTGTCTCACTTTACAGGTATAGGCAGCCCTTCTGCAAGAGGAGAAGGTTGTTCTGACAGTTTCAAGTTGTTTTGAGGTCATTCTTCTTCTTTCAGTCTGAAAAATGTACATCAAGGCCAACACCGATAAGCAACTAAGTGGACCTGACGCTCCTCTTCAAAGCACCTGGAGCTTTTTCTTTCGTGTGAAGGATTATCGCTACAAAATTCACCATGCAATAAAATTCCCCATTGAATGTTCGTTGTGTGAAAATCATTTTATGAACAAAACAACTTTTGAAGCTGCTTCTCTAACATCTGGGAAAAGTTGGTCCACGTTGGGCAACCTGTGGTTCCTACGATCCCATCCGGATACAGGCGGCTCAAACTGTGACGTGCAAAGTTCCTCCTGCGTGACGTTTTGTTTCCTCCCTGGTCAGTGGCTACGAGAGCGGATCGGCCTCACAGCCGGACGGAGCAGCCGCCCAGTGGATCGATCGGGACACGCCCCCGGCCTTCCCTCTGGCAGTGATACCGAAGCCTCCAGGACTGGTGAGACGTTTGTTTCCACTGAGTCTCCGCCTCAATAAAAGGTCTGCAGGATGTGATGTTTTATTTAATTGTTTTCGGTATCATTGCTTCACAGGAAACGCTTCTGAACAGACAGCGCTGGGTAGGTTTTGTTTTTAAATTCTGAAATATGTACAAATATAAGTACAAAGAAAATTCAAGAATGAAACCGAAGCCTATTTTGAGTCCCGTTTCGATTGCCAGGCCCTCCGTGGGCTGATGGAGAACGCATGGAAACAGGACATTGCGCCCCCCTCCAAAGACTCGCTGGAGCGCATCGACGCTCGAGTCGGTTTGGACATGACGAAGACAAGTGCGACAAGGAAATTACTTCAGGAGCTCCACGCGGAAATAATGGACGACATTGCGGAAACGCTCAGGGAGCACACAGGTGTCCGGCTTGTTGTTGCTTAGATACCGTATGTCAGTACGTCGACTGCAGATCAACCGGTTCTCACCGGGTCGTGTTTTCCTCCTGCAGCGAATCGTATAATAAAAGCAGAGGGAGAAGGTCCTTCAGGAGCGACGAGCGTTAAAGAGTGAGTGTCAGATGAGGAAAGGACCGATCTGTCTATCAGGAAGCAAATGAAACATGACAAAAAGACCGTTAAAAAAACCAACGCCCAGGCGTTTGTAAAAAGCTGGATATCGGATCTGATAATTGGTCAATAGGATCCTGTAATTGACACAAAGGACGGATGAAAAACTAGCACGTGTACATTTACTAAACTGAACACTTTCATGCCGATCTTTTTCAGGGGTCTTGATTTCTCCCGGTGTTGGAACCAAGGTTTTGTAGAGAACCGCAAACGACTTGACGACACTCTGAGCATCACTCATCCGGTAATGCAGATTATCCTGGAGCTGTGTTACCGGAACCTTTCCACGCTGGTGCTGGTGGACCTCTCCGGCTGCAGGTACGGATAGATATGCTGCATGTAACGCTCTCGGGGCCCTCGGGCCCCAGCCTGACCCAAACCTCATTGGCTGTTCCACCTTGCAGCTTGTGCTGCCAGACAATGTTCAGTTGACAGCGATGCATCACCTGCTAAATGGAGTAATGTCTCGTGTGCCAAATTGTTGCATTGAAACTTTCCATGGAGTTGCTGCAGCTGAGAAGACGCTTTCTAGCAGCGCAGACAAGGGCCCGTTCAACAGCTTCTATCTTGTGTTGCTAACAGGTCTGCAGGCCCGCTGGACCACCAAAGCCTGCAGGACAAAATCAACGTGGGCTGTAAGAGGACAGAGGACAATCTTCTCCGAATCTGGTTGGAGCCAATCCTCCTCGAATTGAAGAAGAAAAGCATCTATTACATGAAAGAACCAGAAAAGATCTCCCTGTTTAGATGCGCCTCTGTCCTCGTGTCAAATCAGGTGAGAGGAAACCGACTTTGTGTTGAATTGAATCTGGACTCAAAAAGCCGATGATGACGCGGTGTCTTTTTGTCTTGTAGTTGAAAGCCCTGCTGAAGAAATGCACCGATGAGTTTGTCGAGCTGTTCCACCCACGCAATCAGCACCTCATGCCTCTGATCAGCGTGTCTCTGACACTCAACGGTGCAACATTACAGATGTCCCCCACAGTAGCGGAGCTGGAAGCGTCTGTGTCGGCCATGCTGGACTGTGTCACCAACACGCTGCAGGTGGGTTCAAGGCATTTATTGAACCCTCGCTTGGAAATACTCGCTCACGCTGGTTTTTATATTTTCACGTCTCCTGGTTTACAGAAGGTTCCGAACTTCCAGTCCACTTTGGGACGAGCTCAAATGTCGTTTGTGGATGCTAAGGTGCCAGAGGAGGTACTCTGTTCGGCCCACGAGACTTTAAAGACACGTGTGTGCGAGAATCTAGAGGAACCCGTCAAGCATCTCCAGACCTTTGGTGGGATGTCCTGCTATTCAGTCGTTTCCAGCCCTCCTCCCGCTGACTTTTGTTCAAAATATGCTGAGCTGTTCTTTCATTTTCAAGTTGACAAGTTTGCCTGGCTGGTGGACGGATCGGCACGAGCTCGGGTGGAGGCGTTTGTAGCTGAGCAGCGTTGTCTTGACGACTACGCCAAGGTGAGCAAACATCGTTTGTGCTGTCGATCTTCCAGTTTGTTTCCAGCTTTGCCGTTTGAAGAACAAATATGGAGTTTCACTCCTTTCCACAGGAAGTGGAGTGGTTCATGGTGCTGGCAGAGGACATCATGAGCCTCCCCGTGAGAGCCCACTTTACGATGGTGCAGCTGGAATGCCAGGAACTCAAGGAGGAGTTGGCCGCCAAAGCCAGAAGCTACGCCTGCATCATAATAGAGAAACTCGCCGCCGTCCACCGGGAGGAAAACATCCAGTCAGTCTCTTCTTGTAACATTCTGGAGCAAAACGTTTTCTCCTGTAATTCCGTTTGCAAATGTTTCTCCAAACCCGTTTTTGTGTCTGTGCAAAGGATCTGCTCTGAATTTGAGAGCATCAAGGACCGGTTACTGAAACCCCCAGAGAGCATCCAGGAGATGTCTGAGACCATCCAGTTCACCAAAGAGGTTCAGGAAGACCGGCTCGGAGAACTCCAGCAACAGATTGAGGTCAGGATTGATCCGGAGTTCTAGGAATAAATGCATGTTCACTTCAGCGCTCTTGAATCGGTGCCAATAGCACACTTTGATTTGCCGTTGCAGAAAGTCCACTGTCGCCTGCTTTACCTCCTCGATCATCACTCCTTTGCCAAAGAGGATCTAAAGCTCAATTCGGTTGTTACTCTTTGGCCACAGAAGATGCCGGCGATCTTTAAACGTGCTGACGAGGTAACGCCTCTCACGCTTCTTGGAAACAGCTGATCGAGTTATTCTTTGAAGACCTGTCTGAGGATGCCGTCTGTATTCTGCAGATTATTCTGAAGGGCAAGGAAAAAGGGGAAAAGGAGATGGTTGATAGGAGAAAAAGATTAAAGATCGACTTTGAAGTGTTGAGTGGCAGCTTCCAGGAGTTCCAGGAATACTCTGAGATGCACCGTGTTGATGAGGTGAGGCACACAACATGTCCCTCATGTTTAGCTGAACTACATGTAGCGACATGTGGCTGCGTTAGCATGCTTAGTGCTGCAGTCTGGAACACTGGATGCTGCTCATCTGAGCTTCACATGGGATGGATACGTGTCCTTGAATCATTTTCATGGTCAGCATGCCTTTAAGTTACTTGTCAAGTAGTGATGAACATAAAATAATACCAAGTTGTCTTTCATGTCCTCTTGAGCAGTATCTGAAGAATATCCGAGCCGTTCTCAAGCAACTGAAGGAGGCTGCGCACGTCATCGTCACCGTTAACAAAGAGGAGGCCTTCTTTGCACAAGACCAGTCGTCCTACCCTCAAATGGAGGAACTCAAGAAGAGTGTGGAGCCTTACGAGCAGCTCTTCTCGTTGGTGCAGCAGTGGCAGCAGACGGAGAGCAGGTCAAGAGTCCCTTTGGTGAAGTCCTTGTTGAGTTCAAAGCCTCGGGTTGGGATGACAAACCACGTCTCTCTCTTTGTGAATAGATGGATGGACGGTCCCCTCCATGAACAGAGCAGTGAGTACTTTGACTCTGATGTGGAGATGGAGCGTTCTTTGTTCAAGGTGCAGAAGTTTTTCCAAAAGAAGCCACCAGCCGCGGAACAACCGACGCTGCAGAGCCCTGCAGTGGTTCTGTCCGCCACAGTGTTGAAGATGATCGCGAGCTTCAAGGTGCTGGAGCTGACTTGAACGGGGCATGCTGGGAAAGTCTTGCAGTGCTCATTTGTTGAAGCTAAGCCTGTGTATGGGGTGAATGTGTTTGTGTTTGCAGGTGCATCGACCTGTGCTGATGGCGTTGTGTAACCCAGCCATCAGACCTCGCCACCGGGAGCAGATGTCGGCGCTGATAGGAGCGGACCTGACTCCTGAGACCGGTGTTACTGCACGGACTCTCCTCCAGCTGAATCTGAATCCTCATCTGGACCAGCTGGAGTCCATCAGTACTCATGCCAGTAAAGTAAGAGCTGCTGAATTTCTATCTTTGGTTTGCTTTTCCTTTGTGGCGTTTGACAACGTGTAACTTCAATACAAAATAGATTTGTTGAACACCATGTCCCTCCCTTCTCTGTCTGGCTCACTAAAGGAGTTTGCCCTGGAGACCAAGCTGCGAGCCATGAAGGACGATCTGGTCGCTCTGTCTTTCCCCAACAAACTGTACAGAGAGACCGGTGTTCACATCTTGCACAGCGTTGAGGATCTGCAGGCCACGCTGGAAGACCACATAGTGAAGAGTCAGAGCATGATGGGGACGGCGCTGACTAAAGAGTTTGGCATTCAGATCAAGGTGATCGATCAAGCCTTTTGAGCATTGACTCGTTTCATCTGAATAAAGAACTGCTCAGCTTGCATGGATGTGATCCGGTTAAAGGAAGGAGATTTAGAGTCTGCCGACGCCCAGCGTTGCAGAGCTTTGACGTATCGTGTCATTTCAGCAATGGGAGGAGCAATTAATTCACATCCAGGATGTCACCGAAGAATGGCTGAAGGTGCAGTCTCGGTGGGTTTACTTGGAATCCATCTTCTCCTCGGAAGACATCATGCAACAGATTCCAGAAGAAGGACGACTCTTCAAAATCGTCGACGCCACCTGGAGAGATATCATGGGCCGCTGCGCGAGGGATTCCCGGGTAATTTAGAAAGAAAGCAGCAGCCGTTATTGTAAAAGCTCCCCTCTGAAGGAACATTTCTGTAACCGATCTGGAATTGTAGGTGTTAGAGGTGACCGCTCAGCCTGATTTGCTGGAGAAACTGCAATCCTCGAACCATCAGCTGGACACCATCGATAAAGGCCTGAATGTCTATCTGGAAAAGAAACGGCTCAGTTTTCCAAGGTAAAGAAAATCCTCATTTTGTTTTGTTCCTATCAGAATATATAGGATTCCATTGAAGAGATTCTGATACTGGCTGCTAACATTCTCACCAGATTCTTCTTCTTGTCCAATGACGAAATGCTTGAAATCCTTTCTGAGACCAAAGACCCCACCCGAGTACAGCCCCACCTGAAGAAGTGCTTTGAGGGTATTTCCAAACTGGACTTCCTGCCTGACTTGGAGATCCAGGTACGGCGGTCGGGCATCTTGTCAGGATTCCACGGGCCCGCTTGTTAAAGGGCGTGTTTCGGGTTGCATGCTGTGCTTTTTGCAGGGCATGTACAGCAGTGAGGGAGAGCACATCCAGCTGGTTGAGAACATCTCCACCGCTGCAGCCGGGGGGGCCGTAGAGAAGTGGCTGGTGGAGTTGGAGTCTGGGATGATTCGCAGCGTCAGAAACGAAATAGGCCGATCCATCGAGGTGAGAGGGCTGTTTCCAGCACCGAGCTTTGTCGTCTGATGATGATGAATAAATTTATTAGATGGAATGTTAGAGTACAGGTACAGTCAAACAGTAGCATGTATTACAGTACAGTAGTCCCTCGATATAATGCGGTTCATCTTCCGCTGCTTCGCGGAGTTTCAATTCAGTTTTTCAGATTTTATTTTTTGCACTTGAACGCGCCTTGAAACGGCGCAAGGACGAAGAGGCGCGGTCGGAGGAACTGTGAAATACGCGCGAGTTGCTATTAATAACTTGTGTCATTAAAATTAAATTTGTTATTTCTAAAAGCTATCATGTTTATTTGTTAAGCGTTTGTTTTATAGCGCTCTTATTCTCTGTGTAAAAAGAGGCTTTTATTTTGTAGGAGCATAAACGTTATGTCCCTTATGGGTATCGTTTCTTCCTGTTGATTTATGTAGCCGCGCCGCGCTGCTGTGCTAAGCTATCCAATAAAGCAGCATGAGAGGCTAAAGACAGCACGAGTAGAATATTTGTTCTTCTGCACTCCAAGCCGCTCTTTCCTCGACCTGCACGCCTTAACATTATTAACAGGAAAACGTTTACTGTACGTACTATATACTTATATTCCTCAAACAAATGTTTAGTTCTGAAAAGGTTTTGATCTTTGGTTTCATTCTATAATACTGAAACAATCTATTTAGATTAATGCCTGCCTGTTAAACGTGTATAAAGTGTGTGGTGAGGGGTTTTACAGCCTTAAAACATTTATGTACATGTATAATAATTGAAAAAAAATAAAGATTACTACATTGCGGATTTCACTTATTGCGGGTTGTTTTTGGAACGTAACCCCCGCGGAAAATGAGGGACTACTGTACAAGTACAGTCAAACATCCTGTCTAAGAGGAGCATTTCTAAAAAGCCCTTGCGGTTTTGTTTCCGTTGAAAGTCCTTCGTACATAAATCATCGACATTTAACAATACAAATAAAACTAATATTAAATTACTAACTTGCTGCAAAATAACAATAAAATAAAAATAAATTAATCCAGATATAAAATAATAAGTTCTACATAAATTACACCACAGATGCAAAATTACAATAAATTAAAAATTAAAAAGATACATAGTATGTATAACATAGGTGGACAAAAAAAGGCGGGGGGGGTTGATCCGGAGAGAGTCGTGATGACTATCTCCGTCTCTGCCCCCCTAAAAGGTGTATTTTTAGGGCCGTTTTGAAGGAGGCCAAAGAGGTGCATGTTTTGAGGGCAGGAGTCAAACAGTTCCACCCTTAGGGGGCAGTATTGTAAAAAGATGATTTACCCATGTTAGTCCTATAGGAGGGGGTAATCAGGTTGTTGTTTGAGCTCCCTCTAGTGGTGTGGCTGTGGGTGTCACTAAATCTGTGGAGGTGTTTATTCAGGTATGCAGGGATTGAGGGGACTGAGGGCAGAGCTGCATTGACTATTTTAAATGCCAATCCCATTTTGAGTTGTTTAACCCTGTCTTCTACCCTGAGCCATTTTAGGCTAGCAAAATGTCCAGGAAGACGCCTTCGTGCTGTGTATGGATCCGGTGCGGGACAATGTGAGGTTGGGGGGTTCTCCGTGTGAACGTTTCTCTGTCATTGTGTTTGCAGGCCTACACTAATACTTCACGGATCAACTGGGTCAAGGAGTGGCCTGGACAGGTGGTCCTCTGCACCTCCCAGATCTACTGGACTCGGGAAGTTGAGGAAGCCATCAAAGGAGGCACTAAAGTAGGCTTTCACAATGTCATCTTCAGCTCTGGCTTATTTGCTGCAGCGACGTCTCACTCCTGTCCGGTTGGCTGGAATTTGAGATCACCAGTTTCCCCTTTGTCTGAAACGGGAACAAGAGTAATTGGCTTTTTGTTCTCTGCAGGGTTTAAAGAAATATTACAAGAAACTCCGGAATCAGCTGAGCGACATTGTGGAGCTGGTGAGAGGGGATCTGCCCAAACAAACCCGGATCACTTTGGGAGCGCTGATCACCATCGACGTCCATGCCAGGGACGTGGTTGCAGAGCTGCTTCAGAACGGTGCTTCAGATTGGGCCACAAGTCCATTTAACAGCAGGACTCAAAGACTTGGTGGGATAACGAGTGTCCTTTTTACAGAGGTGTCGAGCCAAAACGACTTCCAGTGGCTGTCCCAGCTCCGCTACTACTGGTGCTCAGACAATGTCCGGGTCCGAATCATAAGTTGCGATGTGAAATATGCTTACGAATACTTGGGAAACTCCCCCCGTTTGGTCATCACTCCTCTGACTGACAGATGCTACAGAACTCTGGTAAAACGGCTAACGAGCGAGCAGCCTGCGTGAATATTGGCACTTCTCACCTCACAAATAATGTTTGTCTCAGGTTGGTGCCTTTTCCCTCAATCTGGGCGGGGCACCTGAGGGTCCGGCAGGAACAGGAAAGACCGAGACCACCAAGGATCTGGCCAAAGCTCTGGCAGTGCAGTGCGTCGTCTTCAACTGCTCTGACGGCCTGGACTACATCGCTATGAGCAAGGTGATGCCAGTTGCAAATGTAGATTCCACGTTTGTAATCCTAGCAGCGCGGTTTCAAATGCCAGGACGTCGCGCTGACGTGTCTCTGCTGCAATCTGTTCCAGTTCTTCAAAGGCCTGGCTTCGACTGGCGCATGGGCGTGCTTTGACGAGTTCAATCGCATTGAGCTGGAGGTGCTCTCTGTGGTGGCCCAGCAGATCCTCTGCATCCAAAGGGCCGTTGAGCTGCATGCAGAGAAGTTTGACTTTGAAGGGACCCAGCTTACGCTCAATCCCAACTGCTTTGTGTCCATCACCATGAATCCTGGCTATGCAGGACGTTCTGAGCTCCCAGACAACCTCAAGGTGTTGTGTTGCACGTTCTCCCATTTATTTCAATGCAACGCACACGTCATCAAGAAACCTCTAAGTCACGTTTTCTGTCGCCTCTCTTTGCAGGCGTTGTTCCGGACGGTGGCCATGATGGTGCCCAACTACGCACTGATTGCAGAGGTTTCTCTATATTCGAGTGGCTTCCTGCATGCCAAGCCGCTCTCGGTGAAGATCGTAACAACCTACCGGCTGTGTTCCGAGCAGCTCTCATCCCAGTTCCATTACGATTACGGGATGAGGGCTGTCAAAGCTGTGCTTGTTGCTGCTGGAAACCTGAAGCTCAAGTTCCCTGAAGAGGATGAGGACATACTGGTAATGGTCTGATAGTTATGCAGTACTAGTATACAGAGCGTATACTCCTTGCTTTTATCCCGGAGTCGAGGCCTGCCACGTGATTGACACCTTTGGACCCTTCCGTGTCTTCTGCTTGTTGTCGTGTCCAGGTCTTGAGGTCCATAAAAGATGTGAATAAGCCCAAGTTTCTGTCCCACGATATTCCACTGTTTGACGGAATCATCCGCGACGTGTTCCCCGGCATCACCCTCCCTGAGGCTGACTATAAGGTCAGATGCGTTGCTGTAATTAACTCTTCCTGAGTCTTAGCCTGTCCAGTGTGATCAATGTGTTTGTGTCGCTGGCAGCGGTTCCGGGAGGCCGCTGAACATTGCTGCAAATCAAAGAATCTCCAGCTTACAGACACGTTCTGGGAGAAGTTGATCCAGACCTACGAGATGATGATTGTCAGGCACGGGTGCGTTGTTCTTTAACGTGTTCCTCTGTCGTGATGTTTCACGTTGGCGTGTTTCCGTGTCATCCAGTACGTCACTGTCTGGAAGAGTCTTTACGGGGCTCTTCCAAATGTGCTGCTGCATGGAGATGTTCTCTGTGTTCCTCAGTTTCATGTTGGTTGGAGGGCCCATCGCTGGGAAGACCCAAGTGCTGCGAGTTCTAGCCGACACTCTGAATTTTATGAGCGAACGTGGCTATGGAAACGAGCGGAAGGTCCGCTACACGACCGTGAACCCCAAATCCATTACCATGGGACAGCTGTTTGGAGAGTTCGACGCCGTTTCCCATGAGGTCCGGCTGTGGTTGCATCTTGTGGAAGTTCTTCTGAAGTTCTGTAGATTTCTACACGGAGCAGCCGGCCACCCGTTCGCCCTCTCACTCTTGCCCCTTTGTGTTTGCCCTTGTTAGTGGTCTGATGGGATTGTGGCCAGCGCATTCAGGAAATTTGCCTCGGACGAGTCGCCGGACCGTAAATGGTTGGTGTTTGATGGGCCCATCGACACGCTGTGGATCGAGAGCCTGAACACAGTGCTGGACGACAACAAGAAGGTGCAGAACACTCAGTGCTGCTGCTTTTCCCTGGTTTCACTCTTGAGTGAACTTCCTGCATTGCTCTCACTCCCCAGCTGTGCTTGATGAATGGAGAGATCATCCAGATGCCCGATGAGATGAGTCTGATCTTCGAGGTGGACGACCTGTCCCGGGCCTCGGTAGGTCCTTCTCAGCATGACGTTACTGGCTAAATTTGAATCGAGAGGGAGTGACTGATCTGTTCTTAGTTCCGTGACATGTTCTCATTCTCCCGCTGCAGCCTGCCACAGTCAGCCGCTGTGGGATGATCTTCATGGAACCGTCTCAGTTGGGCTTGGATCCCTTGTTCCTCTCCTGGTTGAACACCCTTCCTGACGCTCTCCGGGAGCCGGAGTCCCGCTCTTTGCTGGGTTAGGGTTAGGGTTAGGGTTAGGGTTAGGGTTAGGGTTAGGGTTAGGGTTAGGGTTAGGGTTAGGGTTAGGGTTAGGGTTAGGGTTAGGGTTAGGGTTAGGGTTAGGGTTAGGGTTAGGGTTAGGGTTAGGGTTAGGGTTAGGGTTAGGGTTAGGGTTAGGGTTAGGGTTAGGGTTAGGGTTAGGGTTAGGGTTAGGGTTAGGGTTAGGGTTAGGGTTAGGGTTAGGGTTAGGGTTAGGGTTAGGGTTAGGGTTAGGGTTAGGGTTAGGGTTAGGGTTAGGGTTAGGGTTAGGGTTAGGGTTAGGGTTAGGGTTAGGGTTAGGGTTAGGGTTAGGGTTAGGGTTAGGGTTAGGGTTAGGGTTAGGGTTAGGGTTAGGGTTAGGGTTAGGGTTAGGGTTAGGGTTAGGGTTAGGGTTAGGGTTAGGGTTAGGGTTAGGGTTAGGGTTAGGGTTAGGGTTAGGGTTAGGGTTAGGGTTAGGGTTAGGGTTAGGGTTAGGGTTAGGGTTAGGGTTAGGGTTAGGGTTAGGGTTAGGGTTAGGGTTAGGGGTTAGGGTTAGGGTTAGGGTTAGGGTTAGGGTTAGGGTTAGGGTTAGGGTTAGGGTTAGGGTTAGGGTTAGGGTTAGGGTTAGGGTTAGGGTTAGGGTTAGGTTAGGGTTAGGGTTAGGGTTAGGGTTAGGGTTAGGGTTAGGGTTAGGGTTAGGGTTAGGGTTAGGGTTAGGGTTAGGGTTAGGGTTAGGGTTAGGGTTAGGGTTAGGGTTAGGGTTAGGGTTAGGGTTAGGGTTAGGGTTAGGGTTAGGGTTAGGGTTAGGGTTAGGGTTAGGGTTAGGGTTAGGGTTAGGGTTAGGGTTAGGGTTAGGGTTAGGGTTAGGGTTAGGGTTAGGGTTAGGGTTAGGGTTAGGGTTAGGGTTAGGGTTAGGGTTAGGGTTAGGGTTAGGGTTAGGGTTAGGGTTAGGGTTAGGGTTAGGGTTAGGGTTAGGGTTAGGGTTAGGGTTAGGGTTAGGTTAGGGTTAGGGTTAGGGTTAGGGTTAGGGTTAGGGTTAGGGTTAGGGTTAGGGTTAGGGTTAGGGTTAGGGTTAGGGTTAGGGTTAGGGTTAGGGTTAGGGTTAGGGTTAGGGTTAGGGTTAGGGTTAGGGTTAGGGTTAGGGTTAGGGTTAGGGTTAGGGTTAGGGTTAGGGTTAGGGTTAGGGTTAGGGTTAGGGTTAGGGTTAGGGTTAGGGTTAGGGTTAGGGTTAGGGTTAGGGTTAGGGTTAGGGTTAGGGTTAGGGTTAGGGTTAGGGTTAGGGTTAGGGTTAGGGTTAGGGTTAGGGTTAGGGTTAGGGTTAGGGTTAGGGTTAGGGTTAGGGTTAGGGTTAGGGTTAGGGTTAGGGGTTAGGGTTAGGGTTAGGGTTAGGTTAGGGTTAGGGTTAGGGTTAGGGTTAGGGTTAGGGTTAGGGTTAGGGTTAGGGTTAGGGTTAGGGTTAGGGTTAGGGTTAGGGTTAGGGTTAGGGTTAGGGTTAGGGTTAGGTTAGGGTTAGGGTTAGGGTTAGGGTTAGGGTTAGGGTTAGGGTTAGGGTTAGGGTTAGGGTTAGGGTTAGGGTTAGGGTTAGGGTTAGGGTTAGGGTTAGGGTTAGGGTTAGGGTTAGGGTTAGGGTTAGGGTTAGGGTTAGGGTTAGGGTTAGGGTTAGGGTTAGGGTTAGGGTTAGGGTTAGGGTTAGGGTTAGGGTTAGGTTAGGGTTAGGGTTAGGGTTAGGGTTAGGGTTAGGGTTAGGGTTAGGGTTAGGGTTAGGGTTAGGGTTAGGGTTAGGGTTAGGGTTAGGGTTAGGGTTAGGGTTAGGGTTAGGGTTAGGGTTAGGGTTAGGGTTAGGGTTAGGGTTAGGGTTAGGGTTAGGGTTAGGGTTAGGGTTAGGGTTAGGGTTAGGGTTAGGGTTAGGGTTAGGGTTAGGGTTAGGGTTAGGGTTAGGGTTAGGGTTAGGGTTAGGGTTAGGGTTAGGGTTAGGGTTAGGGTT